>NC_139655.1:12050805-12053305 GCF_951799395.1 Argentina silus
GGAGAAAAAAAAGAAAACCTGAAGAGAGGGAGGTGTGGGAGGAGAGAAAGGAGAGAGAGAGGAGAGGGAGGAGAAAGGGGAGAGGACATTCCAATCAATACTTTTTTTTTTTTCTTTTTTTGTTTGTCAGGTTGTGTTTTTCAAACAGCCTTGTTCTCTCTCTCTCGCTCTCTCTCACGTTGTGAGTGCCCCTGTCTTTGTCTGACCATGAACCTAGTGCTGGCCATTTCAGTCCTCCAACTGAAGGTTTTCCCCATGGTAGCTCATGCCTCTATGCTGTCTCTAACAATGTGCCTTTATGTGGAAGGCATCTTCAGCCTGAGCCTGTCGTAAGGACTTGGCCTTCCTCTTGTCGTATACAATCTACAAGAGGATCCAGAGCAGAAAACTCTGACAGAAAAACGAATAAATACACATCAGGTACTTGTGTGGTCGCTTGTAAAAAGACACACAAACACACATACACACACATACATACACATACACACACACTTTTGCTACACTGACAAATGGACTCATAACTGTATAATAGCTCTTTGTGTCCTGTATGTAGACTATTATTGCTACTGTGACAAACAGGCTCCTTATCAAACAGGCTTCTCAGCTCAATGACTCGCTCTCCTCCCTCTTTTCATATTCCTCTCCTGCCATCTCTCTCTCTGCAGATCAAAACCAGGTGTGCCACACACCCCGTTCCCTCTGTCTCTTCAGGGACGAACAGAAGGAGAGGAGAAGAAGATGAACAAGCCAGGAGGAAATTCCCAGAAGGTGAACAGAGTAAAGACATTCCAGAGGTGTGAATCGCTCCACCCTCTATCCTGCCCCCTCACAACTCTGTTCCAAGAGCCTGAGGGAAGATATGACCCTGACACACACGCGCACACACACACACAAAACAGCTGGTTCGAGACATCATCTGTTATGCTTGTCAGACACACACACATACACACACACACACACAGAAATTCGGATGGACAAACATCTACTCATCCTTCACTCTCATCTCCAAAATGGTAGGATAAAGATGTCATCTGTCAGAACTACCTATAAACTGCCCAAATACACCCACCCACTCATGCACGCACACTCACAGACACACACACACACACATACTGAAGTGCAGACAGACAAGTGTTCGTTTAAATGCACCCATACACACACATACACACATACCTCTGTTTACAAACACTCCAATTACCTGTTCACAGCATGGGGCCCCAGGAAATTGTAGCCTCATTATCATAACTGTTATTATGTTAACCTGCGCATCAGGGTTACAGTCACGCTCAGGAATAACATGGACCGCAGCCATGATGAGGACAGGTCCAATATTACTGATGGAGAAGAACGTACACTCTAGCAATAACATACCAACCATGTAGCTTCAATAACAACCAAGCACTACATGTAGAGGACATGCCTCCTATTACTGGGACAACAGACACTCCAGCAATAACAACAACGCAGTCAACTTAGCACTCTTACCAACACAGAACACACTTCAGTCTGAACATACACTTCAACACAGCTGGGCTGAGATTACATATCGAAGCTTTTGGAACAAAAAGAGAACACATGCTTAAGAGAGAACACACTGGGCTGTGCTGTAGCTATGGGAACAACCAGGCAGTCGTCAATTCTATTCCTTTCAATTCTATTCTATTATTTTCTATTCCTTTCTATTCTATTCTATTCTTGTTATGACTGGAGTACTCAGGCAAAGGACACAAACGCACAACTCGGAGACAAAAACTTAAATCCAAAAGAAAAGTCTTTACTTTCAGAAAGGTTTGGTACACAGGTAGGCAGTCAATGGGAAGGCAGAATAATCCAGGAAGGGAGCAGGCAAAGCAGGGTTTGGTACACGGGCAGGCAGTTCAAAAAGGCAGGCAGATAAGGGGTAGGCAAAAAGGCAAAGTCAAAAACACACTCCGAGATCAACAAACCAGGAATACTTATCACTAAGAAAAATCGCTGGGGTCGATAATCACACAGGTGGGAAACACACAAGGGCAGGTGGTGAAGTGTCTGAAATGAGAGACAAGGTGAGGAACACGAAACAAACAGGAAACAAAAAATGAATCACATGAAACAAAGACAAACTAAATTCTATTCTATTCTATTCCTTTCTATTCCTTTCCATCCTATTATGTTCTGTTCTATTCTATTCTATTCTAGTCTAGTTTATTCTACAGTATTCTATTCTAGAACATCCACATACAGTACTGGAGCTTAAGCAGCATTTTTGACAAACTCTACTTTCACAGGCAAATGCTTTAGCAGTCCAGACAACGATTCAATAATGTCGTGATTACAATCCAACTCCAATATGGGCCTCATAAAACGCACCGCTTCAGCGCAATCCAGTTCATAACGCACTCGATTGGCCCTGCAGAGCCAAGGAATGTGAGGGTCAGATATTTTCATAGTCCCTAACCTTGACGATTGAAAGTTATTTGTTTTAAAAACATCTCCAGCGTATTAACAAGCCAATGTTTCA
>NC_139655.1:12065805-12068305 GCF_951799395.1 Argentina silus
AAAAGTTAGTCTTGAATGACCACGGCTATCTCATTGTACCCAAGTGTGGAACAAGAAAGCAGAAACTATGACTGTTATGAATGCCTAGTGTCTGAAAGAAGAGGACATTCTCACCTTGTTTTCAACTGTCCCCAACAACATTGCCCTGTTTCACAGTAGAATTGATGGTAAGGGCACTGGGCAATGAATACTAGAATGAAGTATTAGTATTAATACTAGTATTACGTGGTATTAGTAGTATTACTATAGTAGTATTATTAGTTTTACTGTAGTAGTTTTAGTAGTATTACTGTAGTAGTATTAATACTAGTATTAGTGGTATTAGTAGTATTAGTTGTATTAGTAGTATTAATACTAGTATTAGTAGTATTGGTAGTATTACTGTAGTAGTATTAATATTAGTATTAGTAGTATTACTGTAGTAGTATTAATACTAGTATTAGTAGTATTACTGTAGTAGTATTAATATTAGTATTAGTAGTATTACTCTAGTAGTATTAATACTAGTATTAGTGGTATTAGTAGTATTACTGTAGTAGTATTAATATTAGTATTAGTAGTATTAGTAATATTAGTGGTATTAGTAGTATTAGTAGTATTAGTAGTATTAGTAGTATTACTGTAGTAGTATTAGTAGTATTACTGTAGTAGTATTAATACTAGTATTAGTAGTATTAGTAGTAGGATCAGTATGGTATTGGATGGTGCACTACAACACATTACCTTACAGAGGTTTCATAAAGACAGATTCAGTCAGTAAAAACTAATTTACACAAACATGCACACGCACGTGCACACACACACACACACACACACACACACACACACACACACACACACACATTCACGCACACACACACACACACACACACACACACACACACGTACATACTCAGCATTTTTCGTTTTTTAAGTACTTGTCTGATAAAGTGAATGACAAAGAGAAGGACATTCAAGAAAATTTCATTTTTTAGGAGAGATAGGAAGGATATGCTTTTTTTAACTGCTTTTTGTCAGTATCATTTAAGATAATTTGTACCACATACAGTCCAGATCTCCATCCCTCCCCTCTCTGTGTCTTTGTCTATCTCTCCCCCTAACACCCTCTTCCCATTTCCTCTCTCTAACTACTTAACACCCACTCTCTCTCATTCTTCCCCTCTCTCTCTCTCTCCATTTCTCTCTCTCCCATATCTTCCATTTGTCCATTCGCTCAATCACTTTAACATTCACTACTCTCTCTCTCTCTTTGTCTCCCCTGCTCTTCCCTTTCTCTTCAGCATCTTTCCCCCCTTCCCTCTCTCTCCCCACTTCTCTCTCTCCCCACCTCTTTTTCTTCTCATCTTTCTACCCACCTCTTTCTTTACCCCTCCCGTCCCCTCTCCCTACCTGTTTCGTTCCTTATCGCTCCCCTTTCTCTCGTCCTCTCTCCCTGGCCCCCTCCCTCTTTTTCTGGCTGTGTATGCCACCTAGGCCCCTTGTCTGATTAGGAATACAGTGACCCTCTTTCTGGCTCCACTCTATTACGGGATTTTCTCTCTCTCTCTCTCTCTCTCTCTCTCTCTCTCTCTCTCGCTCTCTCTCTCACTCTCTCTCTCTCTCTGTCTCTCGCTCGCTCAATCTCGGGGGATGACCCCAGAAACAATAGCTGGAAATGGGACAGCCACTGCATACATTTACCTACACCGAGATGTGCGCTTGCTTCCACACTATACAGCACTCACACACATACATACACACACACACACACACACACACACACACACACGTGCGCACGCACACACACACACACACACACACACACACACACACACACACACACACAGAGGCTGTATACCTCACAATAGGGAGGTAGCTGAGAAAGACAGAGAGAGATGCCCGCAGGGGACAGAGGAAATGTAGTGGGCGAGACACACCAATATGACACGCTATCAATCTGTTTGCTTGGGTAAACACCATACAGTCCAGCTTTAAGTCTGTGTAAGCTCCTTTGTGATGGCGCGTGATGATGACTATTCTCCTGCTCTTCCCCTGCCTTGTCCCAGGCTGTAGACTAAGACAGCCGCCGCCCGCTCACATCATACTTACTCTGCTTTGGATTTGCTTACACTCTTTGTCACATCCATCACTTCTGACAGCCAGTCACTGTGGATTAGAGAGACGCCAAGGTGAGGGACAAATCAATAAGCAAATATATAAATAAATAAAGATAACGCCAACAACTGGATTTGTCCATAGGAGGCAACAAGTGCCTGGTGAAGTACCACTGTCTGCCAGCAGAGGGGGGAAATGAGCTGCCCGCCTGGTTGGTGGGTCTCAGTGAAGGAGGGTGAAGTCGCTGCAAGACAGGGATGTAAGGTCAGTTTAATTTCCTTTCTTTCCCTTTCCTTTCCTTTCCTTCCTTTCCTTCTCATTCCTTTTGCTTTCTTTTCCTTTCCTTCTCGTTGCTTTCCTTTCCTTTTCTACCCCTGAAGATGGTTAAGGGTAGGATTTCCGAGGG
>NC_139655.1:12078305-12080805 GCF_951799395.1 Argentina silus
AAAGTACTGCTACCTTTTATCCAGTATAGCGCTGACATCCAGGGAAAGGAAACGTATCTAATGACTATTTCATGACCAATTTCTTCTTCCTTTTCTTCTTCCATCTCTTCTTCCAACTTCTGTATGTGTCATGTCTGCCATGCAGAAGGAGCTATTGACATCTTAATACAATAAAAAGCAAAATAAACATCATTATCCAGATCATTATAATTATCTCTTGCCCTGCGGCCCACTCATGAATAATTAATGGGCTAGTGGTTAATTAAAATGATATGTGTGTGAAGGCCGCTGTCGCCCACGTATTTCGGACAGTAACATTAAAGGTGAGTAAATATTCATTCATTCACACCACTGAGAGTGACAGTACGAAGAGAAAGAGAGAGAGAGAGAGAGAGAGAGAGAGAGAGAGAGAGAGAGAGAGAGAGAGAGAGAGAGAGAGAGAAATTCACTTGTCCTTCAAGTGTTGAATGGCTGCAAACGACGGCTTTTTATCAGTTTTTCACATTTAAGAATGAACTTAATAACCAACCAGTCAGAGCACTCTACGGCACCATTGAGAGCTTCCAGTGCGGCAGCCACTCCATATAACACTACAAAGCTGGAGGCCGTTCCACAAGTCAAGGCCGTTCCACAGTTTTACTGCAGAGTACCTTACAGTTATTAGCTCCATCTCCCTGGGTGATTACTACATCAACATCAATATAAAAACCTCAGCCTCTTCCACCCCTTCTGGCCCTGTGGTACTGTAGATATTGTAGTTGTACTATAAACAAACACACACACACACACACACACACACACACACACACACACACACACACACACACACTGCAATTTTTGTGGTCTTCTGTGGTCTCTGTGGTCCTTGTGGTCCTCTGTGGCTCAGTTGGTAGAGCATGGCGCTCTGCAATGTAAGTCGCTTTGGATAAAAGCATCAGCTAAATGGCATATATATATATATATATATATATTATATATACACACACACACACACACATACACATACACATGCAAGTACGTGCACACACACACACACACACACACACACACACACACACACACACACACACACACACACACACACACACACACACACACACACTCATCCCAAAACACTCACTTGATATTACAGAAGTGTTAGTGCTGATATTCCAGCCTCTGCATGTACAGTGGTAATGTAGCAGCCCATTCACTTTATTATGCATTAGTGGTATTGCGGCCCCCTTCATTATACCCTAATGACATTTGGTGGACCCACTAATCAGCCTCCAGGGACCCCACCAGCCACTAGCCTGTTCCACTGCGATCAGCACATCCACACACACACACACACACACACACACACACACACACACACACACACACACACACACACACACACTCACACACACACACACACACACATACAGATGCGCTCATGAACACACACACACACAGACGTGCTCTCAAACTCACACACACACACACACACACACACACACACATACACACACACCACTAAAAGCACTTTACACCATCGCCATGCGGTACCACAACACCCTAATGTGCACAAAAACAAGAGCAGAGAATGAAAAAGTAAATAAAAAAACATGCTCACACACGCTCAAATATGTCTGCGGGAATACATATGTGTGTACACCCACACACATACATACACAAGGAGAAGAGGGGGGGGTGGGGGTTAGGGTTGCGGAGGGAGGGAGGGGAGAGACAAGGTAGTGCTAGGTAGTATGTGCTGGGTCCTAGGTGCTGGTTGTGTTGTTTCAGCCCCAGGGTGGGTGCTGGGTTCTTGGTTCTTGGTTCTCGGTGAGAGTTCTTGGTTCTCTGAGCTGGGTTCTGAGTTCTTTTTTTGGGTCCTTGGTGCTGGATGCTGGGTGCTGGGTTGTTGGTTTTGGGTTCCCTATGCTGGGTTCTGGGTGATAGGTTAGTGGTTCTGGGTGCTGGGTGTATTGTTTCAGCCCCAGGGTGTCTGGGGGGTGTGTCTTCCCCTGGCTCATGGAGAATAATGCTCTTGGCACTAAAGGCTCATTACGACTGGCCCCTCCCTCGTCAGCACACTCAACCCCCTCCAGCTGGGGCCTACCCACCGACAGACTGTCAGACTTTTAAATGCCCAGGTGGCACAGGAAACCCTGGAACCATGCCCAGACTGGCATGGGAGTGCACACACACACACACACACACACACACACACACACACACACACACACACACACACACACACACACACACACACACACACAGACACACACACACACACTCACACACACAGTTACGTGTCTGAACACACACATGTGCGCAAATACACACTACACACAGATTGGCACCAATACACACACACACACACACACACACACACACACACACACACACACACATACACACTTGCCTAACACACAATAAATCCAACTGCTCTAACACACACTCACTCACACACACCCGTTCTCCACCTTCTCGCAATTAACACTGCTCTCATAGCTGGGGGCGCAGAGGAAATGAG
>NC_139655.1:12085805-12093305 GCF_951799395.1 Argentina silus
AATTGGAACACCTCTGGAGCTCCAAGACACTTTTCCCTCTTGAGTTTCCAAACACCAATGATATTTTGATACACTCCTCATCGGGAGTCCCTTCTCTGATAGGGTGTTTTGATACACTCCTCATCGGGAGTCCCTTCTCTGATAGGGTGTTTTGATACACTAGTTAGTAGCATCACCTTTGAAGTAAGTGGCTAGCGCTAGGTGATTTACACACAGCTGGCCATAGCCTCCCGATCGTTTGTAAATTGTAGGATAGAGGCAAAGATATAGTACAGTAATTAAGAGTAATTACACCCATAATTACACCCATCTTCAACAGTCTTACTCCGGGCCTAGTCGGTGCTTAGACCTCGCTCTTAGCCTCCTCTTCCCCCTTTGTCCTTATGAGGCCCAGCGGGGCTAGGGGCGTGGTTTAGTGTGAGAGTGGGATATTTTTATCATCCAAGTGCTTTAGTTGGCTAGCGATCTTGGTGGGTGGCAGGCATAGCTCGTTGTAATATATAATTCACCACCTTTACGAAATGCAGAATGTAAACAAACTGGAGATCATACAGGGTGGGACTAGAAAGCCCAGCTGTGGAAATTCAAACAGGCACTAGGCTAGAGATTAAAACGGGCTTGTTCACTAAGCTTTGGCATGCACTGGCACTGATGTCGAAAAGCGGCTATTGGTTGAGCAGGTGCTTAAATGTACCTCAGTGGCCAATGAAAAACACAGGCAAAATTAAATGCCTGTGATGATCTCACTCATTATCTCTTTGATCGTTTTTAATGTGTTTTCCTGTTTTGTTGTCTTTTTTTTTTTGTGTAGGGTGAATTCCAAGATTATTTATTTTTTTAAATTAAAGATACACAGAAATTTAATTTCAATTGCACCCCCAGGGGCAAAATCACCCATAATGTATCATTAAGACACTATAAAGGTAAATATGGCAGCAGGTGTTAGCTTATCAGTGTTCAACCCCTATTTTCTCTTTAATTTAATGATGACGCTGCACCCTCTCAAAGCTCATTTTTATCATTGACTTTTTCATTTAAGCTATTTGATTGTATGAATGACACAGTTTGTTCTTAAATCAGAATGTTGGTGTAGAGAGAGTGTGGAAAATGAAAACACGAAAAAAAAGCAACATCCAAGCACTGTCTTGCCACACTCTCGCTACACCAGAATTAAGATTAAGGAACCACTTTGGGTGTTTCGGTGTACTGTAATGGTGTACTGTAATGGTGTACTGTAATGGTGTACTGTAATGGTGTGTTAAATCACATTCAGTGTATCATACCACTTGTATTGGGTTTACATTCAATCATCATTCATACAACAGATTTAAGCTTTGGTACACTACTTTGTTTGGTTCATAACACATTACACATGTTTTGAGTCACTGTCTTCCAACAGTGCTGAGAGAGGACAGAGGATCATCCTCTCTCTCTCTGAGTTAATCAGGCCCTGCCAGTAAGAGTACAGTATCTGTCTACAGGTCCAATCACATGAAGAGGAGCTCCCAGCCAATCACACTGCTTGACCTCAGACCCCTATCTCTCTTCTCAACTCTGGACTTGACATTTCACATCCCTGTCATGTGAAAAGAAGCCACCCTGTCTCCCCTCTCTCCCTCTCCACCCTCCAGGAGCGGGGCATATTAATCATTATGACATAGTAATCATACGATTCACACTCACACTCCTGCACTGTGATTTGATATGCAGATTCATGAGTGCCTTGATACAATTTACAGCAAGACAGGGAGAGAGAGAGAAAGAGAGAAGTGATCCCTCTCTCGTTGACCTTCGCATATCCCCATGGTAACGCTGTCTTACCAGAATTGTTTTCAGCGGTAAGTCAAGTGGGCCAATCCTTGGGTTTTAACTTCCGCGTCGCCGCCGAAGCTTTTCAAAATCTAATTTAGAGGATTATCTCTCTATTGATTTCACTTAAACCCATCTTTTTATTTGCTGGTGTGATAAAGTAACAGTGATGCTTTCCTTCCTCTGGGGTTGGAGGAAGCTCAGCCGTCTCGCTTGGGAGAGCAGAGTATGTGTGCGTGTGTGTGTAAGAGAGAATGTGTGTGTACGTGAGTGTGTGCCTGTGTGTGTGTGCCTGTGTGTGTGTGTGTGTGCCTGTGTGTGCGTGTGTGTGTGTGTGTGTGTGTGTGTGTGTGTGTGTGTGTGTGTGTTCATGTTGCATACACAGCTATCATCATCTCCAGGCATTAATATTCATCTGTGCATTGAGCAGGAACAGATTACCAGGGAAATGATTACCATGTGATGATAAGGAGACCACAGGAGTCTCACTAAACAGCCTTAAATCCTGGTGGAAGCTAACTCATTAAAGCCTAACAGGAATGAATTAAGGGCGGCCTTCTATTGAATGATGATCAGTGGTCTCCTACATGTTGAAGTAACATGACCTCCATTGTACTTGGCCTTGGTGACACCACCAACAGGTTGTCATGGCATGGTCAGTGGAAAGTCTCATTACCAAGATAAATACCATGCTCTTTGTGTCTCAGTGCTTACAGTGTGTGTGTGTGTGTGTGTGTGTGTGTGTGTGTGTGTGTGTGTGTGTGTGTGTGTGTGTGTGTGTGTGTGTGTGTGTGTATGTGTGTGTGTGTGTGACGGTGTGTAATCTGTAATCTACTCTCACAGTCCACAGATCAAACTCAGTGGCAGCTGCCCGGTCATCTCTGCCTGGGCCACCCTGGTGAAGAGACTCTGCCTGATTCTCAGTCTGGGATCACATTTGGTGGGGAACGCACCCGACGCCAACAGTTGCCGTGGCAACTCGCTGAAAGCCAGAGAGAGTGAAGGAAAGGGGGAAGAGAGAAAGAGACGGGGGATAGAGAGAGTTGGTAGTTCTGCAGTTAAGTTAAGGCTGACGTCAGCTAGTATGTCGATAGGTTGCCTGGCAACAACCAATACTAACAAAGCCGGGGTAGATAACTGGCTGATAACACACAACTAGGGGAGAAGTGTGTGAATAGTGTGTGTGTGTGTGTGTGTGTGTGTGTGTGTGTGTGTGTGTGTGTGTGTGTGTGTGTGTGTGTGTGTGTGTGTGTGTGTGTGTGTGTCCGTGTTCATGCCTGTGATGATGTAATGAATGGGCACCTTTATAAGGGGAAGCTCTGAACAGACCCCTGCTGAGACCAACCCAGAACAGAGATAAGGACAGAGACCTGTCGCTCTAGACAGTTACCTCTGAGGGAGTAGCCTTCACTCATTAACTGACCCGCCTGCACACACACGCACACACAGAACCACACACACACTTGCAGAACACACACACACACACACACACACACAATAATGAACACACTACAAGACCAGAGAGTGGTGCTTAAACATTTTTGTTTGTTTTTTTAATCAACATTTTTCCAAAGCAGGAATGTACTAGTTTTTTTCCTCTCTTTAGAGGTGTGTTGGAGGGGGGGTAAAGTAGTGATGGGGGGAGGGGTAAGGAGGCGAGGAGCGGAGGGGAGGACACAGTAGAGTCCCAATACAAAGTCTCAACACATCACATACAAGAACCTGTTCTTCCACCTCGACTCGCTGGCTATTGGCACAAAGAAATACACACTCACACAAACACACACACACACACACATGCGCGCACACACATGCGCGCACACACACACACACACACACACACACACACACGCGCACACACACACACACACACACACACACACACACACACACACACACACATACACATCAACAGAAGGGTGAGGGAGGAGGTGTGTGTTTTTACAAAACAGAACCTCTCTTTTTGAAATGAGAACCCAGCGTCCATGGATAAAGCCAACACATTGAGAACAGTCAAAGCAAACAGTGAGAGAGAGACAACCTTTCAAAAAAACACCGACATGAAAAACAAAAACGTTTCAAGTCCAGGAGATTCTCCACAGCGAGAGAGAGAGAAGGAGTCTCATACACTCCTTCTCTCTCTGAGAGGGAGAGAGAGAATGAGCCATTTTAGGAGAGAGAGAATGAGCCGTCTTGAGTCAACTCCACACAGTCCAGGATGTGTTTTTATCCCTGTGGTGTCGGCCATCTTGGTGAAATACTGTCATTAGAGTGCAGGGAGATTCAGATGAGGTGTCACAGAGTGAGAGAGATGTGGTTCGGCTTCTCAGATGGCGTATGTGTTGAATAAACAGACCCACAGACGTTAAAACCAGGATGTTGCAAACAGTTTGGGGATAAAGTATTGACTGCATTTTGAACCTTTTGACTTTGAGGAATAAGTCAAGAGCTCACTGATATACACAAGCACACACATACAGTATTAACATATTCCAGATCAGGTCTTGACACCATTCTAATCCTGTGATTCTAACAGGAAGAGCACTGGATCCCAATCTGGAATGATAAGTCATAGACATGTAGAGAGTGGGTGAGGTGACTTGAACACAGATCTTCATAGGGATGTTCCATATGGAGCCTGTTGATCACAGCAGAACACACACTCTGAGAAAAGCTTGTGGAGGACGCACCTGTTGATTATGAAGGATCTCTAAGTTTGGCATAGCATCTGTTGAGTGTTTCAGATTGTGTATGAGAGAGTGTGTGTTAGCATTATAGCACTAAACAATAGCCATGTTGTAGTACTTATCGTGTATTTGTGTTTTAAAATGGATTGATCCTTTAAAAACATTTAAATCGATGTCTCTTTTTAGCCCTGGCCAAGAAATGGTCAACTCTGACTGAATAGCCAAACTAATATACACAATATACACAAACACATGGCACTTCTGAACAAAGCTCTGTTTGAGAAAAGACACGATTATAGCAGAACTGTCAGGATTCTGTGTGATAACTCTCTCTCTCACACACACACACACATACACACACACACATAGACACACACACACACACACACACACACACACACACACACAGCACAAACCTTCTTTTTATCCCTCCGTCACACACAGAGGTTGTTTAATCATGGGGAGAGAGCCAGCACTGTGTCAGAAATACAGAGCCACATGAGAGCAATCACTGTGTGTGTGTGTGTGTGTGTGTGTGTGTGTGTGTGTGTGTGTGTGTGTGTGTGTGTGTGTGTGTGTGTGTGTGTGTGTGTGTGTGTGTGTGTGTGTGTGTGTGTGTGTGTGGTGTGCATGAGGGAGAGAGAGTATGTATGAGTGACATTGAATGCAATCAGTATGTATTTGTGAGTCATTTATGTGTGTATCAAATGTGTGTGTGTGTGTGTGTGTGTGTGTGTGTGTGTGTGTGTGTGTGTGTGTGTGTGTGTGTGTGTGTGTGTGTGTGTGTGCGTGCGTGCGTGGGTGCGTGCGTGCATGGGTGCGTGCATGCATGAGAAGGAAACCAGAGAAAGTGAAATAGCTAGGAGGACTGTTCTCTGCATGTGCCAGTTTCAGCTCAATCAGTGTGCCTACGGGAGAGTGTGTGTCTGTGTCATTATAATCAGAATAAGAGTGTGTGTGAAATATAAAGATGTTTTTTGGGGAAAAAGTGAGAATTTGAAATGTACCAATTCCCTTGAGAGAAAAGCGGGAGTCTATCTTGACAGTGTCAAGTTTTCTGCCAGAAATCCATTTCAGCTGCATGTCCTTCCAGAGTTCACCATTCCTTCTCAGCAGTCCATTAAAGAACAGACTCCTCTCCTCTGTCGGCCACTGTTTCACTCTCTATCTCCACCCTTCCCAGGGATCCTTCATCTCTCAACACAGCTCCCATCCCCCCTTCCTCTCCTCTCGCTCTTTCTCTTATTTACTGTGCAATTCCTTCTCAGTTTTTTTTCTTTTCTCTTTTTAAAAAAGTTCAGCATTCACACGCTTTTTTCCCCCGTAGACAGTGCTCTTGTTCTCTCTCTCTCTCTCTCTTTATTTCATCCCCCCCGATTTCCTCCGCTTTTTTGTGTGTTCAAAAGCGTTTGAAAAAACTTTCATAGATGGTTCTACCTCAACACTTCCACAAACGAGGTCTAAACTTCAAAACTACAGCATAATACAAGGAGCTATAAAAATATACATAGGGTGCAGGGGCCCAGAGGGGGGGGGGGGGGGGGGGGGGAGATGACAGAGAGAGAGGAGGGAGGTAGGGAGAGAGAAACGACCTCAGTTCGCCAGAAAAAGAAAAAAAAAAAAGGGATTAAATTAATTTACAACGCAAAGGGGAAGGAAACAAGGTCAGCTTTCTAAATCGGAAAAAGGAAACCAGCAGATAAAAAAGCCTAGCAACAGAAGCGTAGTTTTACAGTTGGAAAATAAAAAAACAATAGAAAAACAAACATCTAAAAATTATTTACTGGATATTCAGATATATAATCTATAAGTGTTGATAGCGATAAAAAATCTCACTTTTTTGATATTCGCTCACTTTTTTGTGTTTTGGTTTTTAAGACAGTCTAAAGAACACACGCACGCACATTCACTCGCACAAAGCGTATACACACAGAAACACACACAGAAACACTCGCTGTACTTAAGCACACTAACTGCACACACACTTTCCTGTGTAACAGCAGTGCCATAATTATTACCCTAGTCACTCACACACTCCAGTCACAAACACTCACACACACTCACACACATTATTAAAATATACAAGATTCTGAATGTCACAAGACTCGATTGGTCACACCTCAGCCTGGGCATGATCACATGACCCCAGCCCAGCTTACTGATTGGATGAGTCCGAGGCCCCTGTTTTAAAAATGAGATAACCGTACAAACACAAACAAACTAGAATTCTATTGGTGAGTTAGAATCAGGGGCCAGTCTCAGGTGGGCTAATGGAGGTCTGGAGGCGGGACCACTGAGGACCTCTGGAGTCAGAGTTCTCTGGCCTGGGTGGGGTTGTCGTTTACAGGAACCATGTTGTGGCGTAGGTGTGTTCTCATACACACTTCTCCATGGCGTAGCGGGGGAGGGGGGGGGCTCCTCTTTTCAGCTCTGGGGGTTTTAAATTGGGGGGGGCTCAGAGTCTCTCACCAGTGCTGTCCTCTATAAGGGGGCTGGGTGGGGGGAGGGGTGGGGCGGGAGGCTTAGGGACACACTCTACTGTGGCAGGGGCAGTGGCTCAGTGGCCTGGGGGGCTGGGGGGCAAATATGGTGGTTTTGGGGCAGTGAAGGGTAAATGTAGGTGGGCTGTAGATGGGCTGTACTGTACTGTTGTAGGTGGGTGGTAGTTGGTAGGTGGGTTGGCATGGCGACTCCCTCCCTTCCTGTTTTCATACTTTGTAGTAGATGTTGGCGGGGCTCTGGGGGGGCATCTCCTGGACGATGTAGACGGGGTGCCCGTAGTCCCCGCTCACCTTCTCGTAGTGCGGGCAGTACGCAGAGTCCGAAGTCCGCAGCGGGATGATGATGTCACTGGGCTCTGAGCCGTTGTTATTGCCCAAGCCCCCGCCTCCGCCCCCCCTCTTGGGGCTGGTGAGGGACGACAGTGAGAGGGGTGGGTGGTGGGATTCAGAGTGCTTGGCATGTCGCCGCCGGTAACACACCACACAGATGACAGCGGTGACCA
>NC_139655.1:12098305-12110805 GCF_951799395.1 Argentina silus
GGCCATTTTAGGGAGTGAATGAGCGACATTCGCAGACGTAGCGATTAAACACACAGAAGCTCTGAAATGTCACAAGTTCTTTAATAAATCCTAATTTAGCACCCCAGTGGAACTCATTTACCACCCCACTGCACTGCGGATTCAATCACTAACACACACTCCTAACGGAACACTCCCATAACTCTGTTATTTAGATTGGACCAACACCAGAGGAGGGACGCTTCATAAACCCAGATTAGATGACTGGAATGATAATCTGATCTAATTCAAGGATTAAATCCAAGGGGAGTACAGGCAGGAGGAAATCATAGAGGAGAGTGCCTTGCATCATATGGCCATATCTAGAGACCCCATTCTAATGAGTCGATCCTAATGGGAAACCAAAGCAGGCTACACCTAATCTGTGATGTACAGTAATACGGTCGTCTGAAATACAACAATTTTCTGTAATTGAAAGGTTACACATATTTGTATGATATAATGCAGGTCATGGGGAAGACTAGAAGGTGAGAGGAGAATGAGAGTGGAGGGTAGACGGTGGAGGAGGAACAGGAAGACCAGTAATAGCTTCACACCTGTCTCCATACAGTACGGTACACAGCCCATCAGGGGAGGCTAGTGGAGGCAGAGATCAGAGCCCCTCCGATTTCTACCTCCACCACAGCCCATCCATTATAAGTGGGGTCTGGGGGTCTACAGCTCACGCTCACGGAGAGAGGAGAGGAGCGAGGGATGATCCTTTATAGACTGGGGGTGTAGAGCTTACTGAGAGAGGAGAGGAGCAAGGGAGGAGGAGAAATATATGAGTACTGTTTTTGAGAAATGTCCAGAAAAAGAGATATGAACATACTATACTCTCTCTCTCCCCCCCCCCCCCCCCCTCTCTCTCTCTCTCTCCCCCTCTTTACTCCCTCTCTACCTCTTCCTTCCCTCTCTTAATGCCTCCATCCTCCTTTTCTCTCTTTGGCTTGAGGCAA
Source organism: Argentina silus (assembly GCF_951799395.1). Lineage (NCBI taxonomy): Eukaryota > Metazoa > Chordata > Actinopteri > Argentiniformes > Argentinidae > Argentina > Argentina silus. The sequence continues at coordinate 12,099,283 of NC_139655.1, forward strand.
CAGATTAACGTGTCCGATGCTGAAGAGAGAGAGAGAGGAGGAGAGAGAGGTGTTAAAAATAGAGAGCTTTACTTATCACACCTCTCCCTCTCTCCCCATCTCTCACTCCAGCCTATGAACATTGGAAGGTGTGAATGCAGGAAAGGAGGAGAGAGGAGAGGGAAGAGGGCAATCAGCATGGGGAAATGAGGGATGGAGAGATTGGGGCGAGGAGTGGACAGAGAAAATGGAGTGGAGAAAGGGACAAAAAAGGACAAAAAAGGTTTAAAGACCGAAAGAAAACCAGAATGTTTATACAGTTTCATGGAGAAGGAAACAGAGATGATAAGACTAAGGGAGAAGGGAGAGAAGGAGACAGACAGGGAGAAGGGAGAGAAGGAGACAGACAGGGAGAAGGGAGAGAAGAAGACAGACAGGGAGAAGGGAGAGAAGGAGACAGACAGGGAGAAGGGAGAGAAGGAGACAGACAGGGAGAAGGGAGAGAAGGAGACAGACAGGGAGAAGGGAGAGAAGGAGACAGACAGGGAGAAGGGAGAGAAGGAGACAGACAGGGAGAAGAGAGAGAAGGAGACAGACAGGGAGGAATGAGAGAGACTGATAGCCTGTGACAAGCTGTTGCTAACATGATTGAGACAGGAGACTATGGGAAGGGATGGAGGGAGGAAAGACGGAATGGACACAAGGGAGAGAGAGAAAGAGAGAAAGAGAGAGCAAGAGAGGGCATGAGAGAGAGAGAGAGAGAGAGAGAGAGAGAGAGAGACCGCTGTGCCTTTTAAGATGTTGTCAATTATGGAAAGACTGACTGGTATTGGATAGAAAAACTAAAAGAAAAGAGAGATAAAAGCAGGGGATAATGCAAGTAGCAGTAGCGTGTCAGAGACCTTGCCACATCACTGAAGAACAGAGAGAGCGAAGAAAAGAGAGAGGGGTGCAGAGAGAGGGGGTGGTGAGAGAGAGAGGGCAGAAAGAGAGAGGGGTGCAGAGAGAAAGAGGGCAGAAAGAGAGAGGGGTGCAGAGAGAGAGGGCAGAAAGAGAGAGGGGTGGTGAGAGAGAGGGCAGAAAGAGAGAGGGGTGGTGAGAGAGAGAGGGCAGAAAGAGAGAGGGGTGGTGAGAGAGAGAGGGCAGAAAGAGAGAGGGGTGCAGAGAGAGAGGGCAGAAAGAGAGGGGTGGTGAGAGAGAGGGCAGAAAGAGAGAGGGGTGCAGAGAGAGAGGGCAGAAAGAGAGAGGGGTGGTGAGAGAGAGGGCAGAAAGAGAGAGGGGTGCAGAGAGAGAGGGCAGAAAGAGAGGGGTGGTGAGAGAGAGAGGGCAGAAAGAGAGAGGGGTGCAGAGAGAGAGGGCAGAAAGAGAGAGGGGTGCAGAGAGAGAGGGCAGAAAGAGAGAGGGGTGCAGAGAGAGAGGGCAGAAAGAGAGAGGGGTGCAGAGAGAGAGGGCAGAAAGAGAGAGGGGTGGTGAGAGAGAGAGGGCAGAAAGAGAGAGGGGTGCAGAGAGAGAGAGGGCAGAGAAACACAGAGATGGGAGGGGGACGAAGAGGAACTTGGGATGAGATGAGAGAGGAAAGAGAGAACAGTGACAGGGAGGGAGGGAGGGGAGGAGGGATGAGTAATTGAGACAATGATCAGCAGTGATGGCGGGATGTGGAGTGCCGGAGGACGGCGGCACAGGAGGAACATCGCCTCGCCACCCTCCTCCAAAAAAAGATGTGAAGGAAGACGGCAAAAGTGGAAAAACTTAATTAATTAAATAATACCGCAGTCAACCTCAATCAGCCAACAGCCTACTCTGTGCCAGAGTAGGGTTTTAGACAAGTGAAGAAAGTGTGTGTGTGTGTGTGTGTGTGTGTGTGTGTGTGTGTACTGTATGTCTACAGTATGTTTGTGAGCATGTGCCTTGCTGTGTGTGTGTGTGTGTGTGTGTGTGTGTGTGTGTGTGTGTGTGTGTGTGTGTGTGTGTGTGTGTGTGTGTGGGTGTGTGTGCGTGTGTGCGCGTGTGTGCGTGTGTGTGCGCATGCACATGGGTTTGTATATATAAGTGTGTGCCCAAGCCTCTCTAGCCCACCCTATCAGACCAGACCAGCTCCAGTTGACCTACTAAGTTGTCCCCCTGAGTGAGCAGTACCACATCGCCCTGGGACGACCCATACACACACAGACACACATACACTCAGTGAGGAGCTGTAACCCAATTTGGCTTCGCAGCAGATAACATCTTTTCAGATGGCAGCAAGATTAAAGAAACGAGGGATGAGAACGTAGCACAGAGAAAAAGAGCGGATTAAATGTCAAAAAGAATACACAAACAAACAAGCAAAAGGAACAAAGCGGAGAGAGGGAGTGAGGGAGGGAGCGAGGGAGGGAGGGAGGGAGGGAGTGAGGGAGGGAACGAGGGAAGGTGTCTCTCCCACGCTAGCCGCTGGTGTGTGATGCCATGTTAGCCGCGTTGTCGTTGTCGAGTAGGGTAATGAACTTGATATCAGACGTACTAAGTAACGTGACAGAAGATGTGAGTGGGTGGGGTGTTTCCATGTGCCCCTGGCGAAGGTTAATGTATATGTTAAGCAGTGTGTGTGTGTTTGTGTGTGTGTGTGTGTGTGTGTGTGTGTGTGTGTGTGTGTGTGTGTGTGTGTGTGTGTGTGTTTGCGTGTGTGTTTGTGTGCATGCATGTGTGACATGCCTCCATCTGCCCAAACAAACATGAAACCAAAACTTCATATCACAACAGCTCTGGTTCAAGCTCTATTCTTGGTTCAACTTGTTTAGTCTAATTGACCACATTTCCAGGGCAGGAACCAAGTTTGTCAGTTAAAGGATTGGAGGGAGAGAATTTACACTCGCCTTCCTGTTCTAATTTGTAGTCCCATCTCACCAGAGGGATACGGTGTATCTATAAGTCAGAGACATGATGACGCTTTAAGTCTATCTCCCCGTCCCTGAGAGAGCCAGTGTGAAGGATTCATATCAGCTCCCTGAGCCAACTAATAAAAACCCTGGATCCATACTTCATATTTCTTGTAACTAAAGAAGTCTTCATAAATCACACAAGGCACTTTTATAACCTCGCTATGACGCATTAATGAAGCTATCACAAGCCATTACCTTCCCTGACAGCTGAAGAAAACACATTAACTTGTGTACTGGAACTGAAAAGACGTTATTTTAGCTCAAACTCCTAACCCAAACTGCATATATTATTTCCGTATGCATTCCACCTCTGAACAAATACAGACGACTAGTTCCAACATGGCGTAAGGTTTTCCTTCAGCAGAGAACAGAGTTTTTCCATTGTTGCAAACAATGGGATATTGTTTACTGCATTGTGGTTAGCAGAGTAAAATATCCAGCCAGCCCGCTGTTAGTACATGTGAGGACAAAACTAGAATCTGTGTACGGAAAAACTTCCAATAAGCGCCGAATCTCTAACAAACGCATGTCTCCTGTAATAGCCGGGCCACTAATGAAATTGAACCAAATATGCACCGACCCTCATACACGCCGGGTCCAAAAAATGTTTAACGGTACGTATTCTCTGTTAATATTAGCAAATGATTAAAGCGACGCATTTGATTCTGAGTGACCGTTGTGACATTACCGGTATTTATTCAACAGTCTGACAGATCGTTTACAGAAGTCTTGTATGGAACCGATAAGAAATTACCATATCTGTCAAAGATGAAGGTTTTGACTAATTTGTAGTAGGCTAATAATGTTGATATAATGTTGGTGGATATTTGTTTTCTGTATGATACATTCAGCTCTGTCATATCGTGTGTTTGAGCAGCAGTTTGGCAACAGCAGCGGGGGGGTAATAACCGCCGGTCTCATTTAGCCTGTCTCCAATATGCGCGGGTGTGCTCCGACGTTAAAGCAAATAAACGCCTGACTACCAAAATCAGTTTTACGGTATGTTTAAAACACCGCTCTTTCATAGGAAATGTGTGTGTTCGTATGTGTGCGTGCGTGCGTGCGTGTGTACGTGCGTGTGTACGTGCGTGAGTGTCTGTGTAAGGCTGAATGGGTTTATAATCTGTAATAGTTTGGCATAGTGTATCTGGGCACTAGTGTGAAAAGTCATGGTCACAGGTTAAATATCACATGGCGGGCACATGTTATAGACACAGGCACACACATGCACGCACACACATACACACACAACACACACACACACACAACACACACACACACACACACACACACACACAATCTATGCACATTATTATATGCATATGCTTATACAAAGGAGACTTCCAATACAATTACTTTGAAGACACAGACATTCACACACTTATGGATACATACACACACACCTATACCGACAAACACCCAGACAAAGAGACACTCACCCCATACGGCAGGGGAATGATCTCAGTGTCTCTGCTTGCGTGCGGTTGATCTCCCCTCTGTGCTCGATGACATTTTAATTCTCTGCAGTTATTCACTTTCCATCCATCCAACTCCATTATCATCAACCGTACTATCCCCCTCAACCGTACTATCCCCCCTTTTTCTCCTCTGCCCTCTCCCCCTCCATCCCCTCTCCCTCTAGGTCCCTGTGCATGGGGGGTGGGATGAGTGGGATCACTTCATATTAACCCCCAACACGGACACACAACCACACACGCACACACGCACACACACACACACACACACACACACACACACCAACCTCTGGGCCACAGGGGCCCCAAGCTCTTCCAGGGAGGGCTAGTATCAGGCACGCACTTGATCTCTCTCTTTCACTCTTTCTCTCTCTCTCTTTCTCTCTCTCCCTCTCTCTCTCTCTCTTTCATCTCACACACACAGCCACGCCATTCTTATGGAGCACTGTCTGGCTTTGTGATATGTAAGAAAGAGAGAAAGAGAGAGAGATAGAGTGAGAGAGACAGAGAGAGAAGCAAGCAAGAGTGAGAAAGAGAGAGAGGGAGAGAGAGAGTGAGAGATAGAGAGAGACCTTTGGATAGATGCAGAGGTCCATAAGCTATTAAGAAGAGAGGATTGGGGAACATGGAGACAACACTTGTGTAATGTCAGGACAACGTTGATAAAGCAGTGGCGTTGTAGGACAGCTAATAGAGATGTTCCTTAGAACTGGGTCAAAGTTTCAGAGTGAGGGCATCAAGTGCATTTGTGAGTGTCTCTCAGTGTGTGTGTGTGTGTGTGTGTGTGTGTGTGTGTGTGTGTGTGTGTCTCTCTCTCTCTCTCTCTTTCTCTCTCTCGGTTTGTGTGGGTACGTGTGTATGTGTGTGTGTGTGTTTGTGTGTGTGTGTTAGAGCTGAATGCATATTTATCTCTGAATAAATGAATGCTTATCTATGAATAAATCACTGTAACTTCTATGTGCAGATTTTCTATGGTGGAGATATTTTACAGCGACTGTGGGGATTGAAAAGACAGAGTCACTTCAATGCCAGGGCCCATAGAAACAGAATGAATAGATAGCAGACGAGGTTCATGGTCTCAGCATTGAACTGATGCATTGTTACAGTCATGTTGTCAAACTTGTTATCATGACACTTCAAGGTATCCTGGCTAATAGAATGACTTTCAACAGTGATGTGCGTTTTCCGTAGCGTGTGTCAGCGTGCTGGTCTTCTTCAGAGACTTGAGGAGGACTTGAGCTGGTCTTCCTCAGAGAGTGTCTGTGTAACCTCGCTGAGACCAGGCTTTCCTAGTTTAGAAAGCCTGGGGAAATCCTTTGCAGAAAGTAGCTACAAAGGGGTGGGAATCCGTTTGAAATGAGTGTGGCCTTGCAACATGTCAAACCAATCAAATACTGACTCCAAAAAAACATAATTACATTTTTCTTCAACGTTGCAAGCTAGCAAAGTCAACAACTCTCACTATGCTAGTCAAGCAACCATTCTATGGGCGTGTGGAGGGAGGGTTTTTGGAATGTAACATCCAATGAAATTACGGGCACATTCTCCCATTGCTCCGTCCAGTTCAATCCAAGCCTAATTTAAAATTCTCCAGACCACCAAGGAGGCGTGAGAACAATGTGATTTGGAGGTATGGCTACACAAGACTAGTGTCTGTGCATCTGTGTGTGTGTGTGTGTGTGTGTGTGTGTGTGTGTGTGTGTGTGTGTGTGTGTGTGTGTGTGTGTGTGTGTTTGTATGCATGTGTGTGTCCGGTGTGTGTGTGTGTGTGTGTGTGTGTGTGTGTGTTTGTATGTGTGTGTGTGTGTGTGTGTGTGTGTGTCCGGTGTGTGTGTTTGTATGTGTGTGTGTGTCCGGTGTGTGTGTGTTTGTATGTGTGTGTGTGTCCGGTGTGTGTGTGTGTGTGTGTGTGTGTGTGTGCGCGCACCTCCTAGTGTGTGTTCTTGTGTGCCTGTTAGTGTTTCTATGTCTGGGAGTGTGCGTCCATCTCCGTTATATCAGTCACTAGAATGGAGGCCTGCAGAAATGGGTCATTGCCTGCCTCTCTCTCTCTCTCTCTCTCTCTCTCTTTCTCCCTCTCTCCCTCCCTCTCTCTTTCTCTCCTCTCTCTCCCCCCTCTCCCTCTCACTCCTCAACTCTTTGCTCATGCAGCCGTAAATCACTCATTTTTTAAGCCTCTCTCTTGTATTCCCATGTCTCTCCCAGAATAAAACAAAAACACCTCCGCCTGTCCGCTCCTCCAGACCCACGGATATGGGTTAAATGAGCCAAGCTCATCCCTCTCTTTCTCTCCCCTTCTCTCCTCCCCTCTCTCTCTCTCTCTCTCTCTCTCTCTCTCTCTTTAGCTATGTCTCTCTACCCCCACTGTCTACCCTATGATCTCTGGCTGGCTGCCTGCCCTAGCTGTGGTAGCCTGGGCCCTGTCTGAAGGCTGGTGGTAGGAGGACTGGGTCTTGGGTAGAGGGTAGGCCCCTGTGTGTGAGGGTAGTCCTCTGTTTGTCTGTAGACAACACACACACAGACACACACACGGCCTCCCCACTATGACTGACACATGGAAGAGGGACTGAGAGGGTCCAGGTACTGTAACAAAAAACAGGTTATCTCACAGGCTGTTGTGTAGGGCAAGAGGGGCCTCTATCTCCATCTCCCTCTCTCTCTCTTTCTCTCTCTCTCTCTCTCTCTCTCTCTCTCTCTCTCCACTGAGTCATAAGTTATTGCCCCCATTAATTCAGGCTACAAACACACACACAATTCCACACTTCCAGACACAGTACTAGGTCCTCCAGTATCATTTAGTTCTGCCTATGAAGATGCCTGACTGAATTAATGTTTCCTCTTAATCCCAGAGACATAAAATGAGACACTACATTTCATACAGCTCATTGTACACAAGAGTATATTCAGTGGTTGTTTTTCCACTATAACATATATTTAGTTTTAATCTCTTCAATTTCTCTTTTTCTCTCTCTCCATCCCCCCCACCATTCCTCCCTCCTTTCCTCTCTGTGATTCTCTATGTATCTCTGTTTCCAGTTTTTCTGGCCCATCTTTGTTCCTCCAGGCCACCAGATCCATGGTGACATTGTCTGTCATTGTCTGATTACGTAGCAACAACAACAGAAAACATTCTGCCACAAATGAACTCAAAGACATTCAAACAGGGGAAATAACATCCTGTGTTCTGCTCAGCTGGACAGCTCTGTGGGACACAGACACAGTCAAATCAGCCACAAGCACATCAACAGCCTAATGTCATGCTAAAGCTATGCTAAAGAAACACTAGTGAACCCTCAAGCAACGCAGTTGTTAGTTTCTTGTTGCTTTCTGCCTTTAGACAACTTCCACTGGGGGGGGGGGGGGTTGTTGGAGTGAAGGACGAAAGTCTGAAAGAGGGAGGGAGGGAAGGAAGGAAGGATGCAAAAGAGGGAAGTGGGTCAACGGTCTGATGGGAGAAACAAGACAGCGATCTGTGACACGGAGATAAAGGGAGCGAGAGCAAGATGGAGAGATGGAGAGAGGAGAGGAGGGGGGATTCTAAATTAAGAAAAGGGATGTGGAGGGGAGAGGAGGAAGACAGAGAGAGAGGGGGAGAGGAGACAGAGGAGAAAAAGAAGGCTAAAGCAATAGGAGGGATGAGATCTTACAGTAAGGGCCTCTTAAAATCCATTTATTTCTGGGTCACATGAATGCCAAATGTCAAAGACGCAGAACTTTACAGAGGAGTTTAACACTGCGCAACACACACACACTAACACAGAAACACACATACACTTGCTCGCTCGCACACACACACACACACACACACACATGCATATGCATGCTCACACACGCACACACGACCTCGCTCATGCGCACACACACTCACAGACACACCACAAACTTGAAGAATGTTTTCTCCGTGAAACTGAGTTGAGGGGGAGAGAGTGAAGGCTCTGTACAGAGTAGTACATCTTAAAGACTGTAATTACACATAACTGTCATTTTAATTAAGGGTTTTAATGAAGTAAATGAGAGCTCTGCAAGAACAAAGACCACAAGCCACAGGGAGTGTGTAAGACAGACTGTGTGTGTGTGTGTGTGTGTGTGTGTGTGTGTGTGTGTGTGTGTGTGTGTGTGTGTGTGTGTGTGTGTGTGTGTGTGTGTGTGTGTAGGTGTGTGTGTGTGTGTGTGTGTGTCGGTGTGTGTGTGTGTGTGTGTGTGTGTGTGTGTGTGTGTGTGTGTGTCGACTGTCGACACCCCCAAGAGTAGGCTGTGTGCTTCTTCAAAACCAAGCATCTCATACACACACTCCAACAACTGGGGCCCTTCACCCTACTGTGTATAAACACTTGTACACACAGCCTTGCTGGACATCTAAACATTCCCACTAGTGTCCTCCCCTCCTTCTCCCTCCATACAGTGTAGTCTAAACCCCAGGCTGCTCTGTGTTAGAGTAGGCCTCCACATCTGGAGCCCTTTAAACCTGGCCCACATCTAATATCCATCTCACCATACACCAGCCAAGGCTGAAAAGGTACTATTATGCAGCTAATGCAGATGGAGGTAAATGGCTTGATACAAATATACGGAGGATGTGTGTGTGTGTGTGTGTGTGTGTGTGTGTGTGTGTGTGTGTGTGTGTCTGTGTCTGTGTCTGTGTCTGTGTGTCTGCATTTAGATACATTCTGTCCCTTGTTACTGTATGTGTTCCAAAGCACCCTTCTCCCCCTCCTCTTCCTCCACCAACCTTGTTCCAAAAGAGGAAAGAGGGAAGAAATGAAAGAGAGAGAGAAAACACACAACATGGGGAGTCAGCCAGCCGAAATAATACATCTTGACATCTGTGCCTGCACACTGCTCCAGGGATAGAGAGAGGGAGGGAGGGAGGAAGAGATGGGGGGGGGGGGGTGGAGTGATGGACAGCAGACGTTTTTTTCTCTGTGTGTGTTTAGTGTGTGTGTGTGTGTGTGTGTGTGTGTGTGTGTGTGTGTGTGTGTGTGTGTGTGTTTTCTTTACTGTCTGTTCTTCAGTCCTCATTTGCTTAAGTGAAATAACCAAAGGACGTTAAATACTTGTGGGACAGGAAAAACCTGTGGTTGTTGTTATGTCTCTGTGTGTTTAGAGTTTAGTTTGGGAGGATGTGTTCATTAGCTAGAGGCCTGTCTACAGTAGGCAATTTCTCCCTAACTATGTGTATAGTACTGTCTGTCTGGAGAGTTAGTGTTTATTTGTTCTATGAGCTATGTAAGAGGTGTTTGGGTGTGTGTGTGTGTGTGTGTGTGTGTGTGTGTGTGTGTGTGTGTGTGTGTGTGCTGAGAAACCAAAAAGTGAGCTACAGAGACAAAGTGAGAGAGACAGGTGAGGGAACAGAGAGACAGGTGGGGGAACAGAGAGACAGGTGGGGGAACAGAGAGACAGGTGGGGGAACAGAGAGACAGCGAAATAGGAGAGGCAGAAAGAAAGACAAAGTGAGAGACAAGCGAGAGAGAGATCTCCCTGATCTGGCAAGTGAACGTTTTTAGCAGGGTCATGTCTCTGGTCTGCCATCCAGGGAATAGCATGGTCCCAGAGTATAGCAGATATAAACTGTTATGTCTGTTTTATAATTTAAATGTGTCATTCACATGGGGCATTGAGCATCACTTCCTCTAAGTAAACAACATTCCCTGGAGAGGAACCCATCCAGCAGCATGGAACAACCACTACTTAAGATAAAGAAGCCCTATGGCTTTTCACGCTGCCGTTTTTTTTAACCTAGGGCTATCCCTAGCCTGGAGCTACGACTTAGCCCAGGGCTAGTTTACCCTCGGTTCACACATGCATTTGTTAACCCTTGGCTAAGTATTAACTCAATGCTAATGATTCACACCATAGCAACACTCTTTCTTTTCTCTTTTTCACCATAGCAACACTCTTTCATTCTAGCCATGTAAGTTAGCTATCTAGCTTGCTAGTGCACCGTCAGGACAGAAACTTATAGATTAAAAGTAACATACTGTATACTAGCTGAAATGAGAGACACTTGGAGACATGAAATGTATTGGATATTTGAGTTTTACCTTGTATCTTGTAACAACTAGCCAACTGTATTTCTAGCAGCTAACCATGATAACAAATTAGCTCCAGAGTATATGCCATGGGAGCAGTCCCGTTTCACACTGGCTAGTTTTGGCACCGTGTTTGGGAGATTTCTGGGGCTAACCCCAAAAACTGTGCTAACCCTGCTCCTTCAAATGTTACTTAAGAGTTGAATTTGAGTGTTGTTATTGACATTTTTGAATTATGCCAATGGTGATTAAAAACTGTCAGGGTTGGGGTACTACATCGAATACTAGTGGTAGACAAGTATAACATGTAAATATGGTGGAGAATCGCTGTAAGTTTCTGCTACTATGAGCAAGTAGGACTACAGATGCCTTCTCTTCTATAAGCTTCAAAAGAGCAACGGAGGAGGAGGCTGAGGAAGAGACAAATACTCGTCTGTGTTTTCACTCATTTCACACACTGTTTATCTCGCTTCTCATTTTCTAGGCCTACGTCTCAAACAAGGAACACAGGGGGCCACACACGCACACACACACACACACACAAACACACACACACACACACACACACACACACACGCTCCTGCCCCCATTATGAGCGGGTCCTTTGTTGAGGGTGTGTGGGGCAGGGATTATGGCAGCTCTACAGCCATGAATAGGGCCAGGCAGGGGCTTGGCTCTGGCAGAATTAATTACACTAATTAGAACCTTAATTGCATACATTAAAACACTGGTTACAAGGGCTGGAGCCATGGTGAAGTCTGTGGGAGGGGAGAGCCATACAGGGGGATCACACACACACACACACACACACACACACACACACACACACACACACAGGAGGTGGGCTGAATTGAGAAAATTAGACAGAAATTTTATAAAAGCATGCTATTTGGTGTTCATTAACATGTAATAAACCATTACCCCATGGCAGCAGATGTTACTAATATGGACTAAGCCCAGGAGGAGTAAGGAAGATTGGATTTGACTGGGTGAAGTGGAGGGCTTCTCTATTCATTATCCGGTTGCTGTATCTGTTACAGTGTTGTTTGATTCCATGGTACTCCACATTAAGGTTCTGTGTCACTCTAGAACCCAAACCAGCCGCTGCACTCCCATCAGCCA
>NC_139655.1:12118305-12125805 GCF_951799395.1 Argentina silus
TGTCATGTTCAATCTCTCTCTCTCTCTCTCTCTCTCTCTCTCTCAACCTACTCCCCCCTCCCTCTCTTTCCCTACCATCCCACATCCTCTTGGCACTCTCTTCTCTTTCTTTTTTTTCCCACACATGAAAAGAAGTGAAAAGAGCATTAGCACACCTGAGTGAATAGAACTTGCAGGTGCGTGGGTGGAAGCTATGGAAATCAAATATGGGGTGAAGATATATGCTGATCCTTTCCTGAGGAGGTTTTACAAAGCTGATTTTTGGGTTGGCAGCCTGTGTGTGTGTGTGTGTGTGTGTGTGTGTGTGTGTGTGTGTGTGTGTGTGTGTGTGTGTGTGTGTGTTAGAGTGCCTAACTGTTGAATACTCCCTGTTCCCTCATTGTATTTAAAAACAGCCCTGAGGTTTCGTTGACATGACCTTTGTGGAGATTGTTCCATGTGATACACACGCTTCGCCTGGCTCGGTTTGATGACCTCATCACGTACTCACACATCCTAACCCCAAACAAACTCCCAGAATAAACCAAAACAAATAGCTCTACGCCATCCCGGTCACTGCAAGGCTGGCAATAACAATAAACATGCCGAGAGCCAAATCAGCAGCAGTTGAAAGAGTGTGCTGAAATAACAAACACACACACAGACATAGACACACACACACACACACACACACACACACACAGACACACACACCCAGAGAGACAGACACACACACACACACACACACACACACACACACACACATTCACATACAATAGACAAACCCAACCCAATCACCCCAAACACATGAATAGTGACACCAAATCACCACCACCATCAAAACACACACACACACCCTCTTCCTCCCCTGTCTGTTTCCCCCCACTCACCTATAATGTAGTAGTCCTGCAGGGTCTTGAACTCATGGCCCCACAGGTTGGGGGAGTACTCCTGGAACTTGATGGTGAAGCGCATGTCATTGTTGGGCTTGTCACAGGTCAGCAGCAGATTGGGCGACCCCGTCACCTCACACCTGTCCGCCTGTTCCCGTGACGACACCAGGTACAGCTTGTAGAACTCATACTCAGCGGGGGCCCGCAGCCCCGGGTGGTCCGACGATGGACAGATGAGGTCCAGACGGTCGCCAATCTGAGGGTACAGAACGTATCCCTTATCATCCCCAAACCTGGAGAGAGAGGGAGGAAGGGAGGGGGAGGGAGAGAGTGAGGGTGGGAAGGGAGGGAGGGAGGGATGGAGGAGGTGGGAGGGAGGGAGGGAGGGATGGAAGGGGAGGGAGGGAGGGAGGGAGGGAGAGGGAGTGGGAGAGAGTGGAAAAATAGGTTAGTGTCATTCTTAACCGAAAGCAACCACATGCGCTAAAGTATAGACACCCGTAGCTTAACTTAAGTTCATTATCTTGAAGGATTCAGCAGCTGTTCTTTCTTGCATCATCTCATCCTAAAGATGAACCAGATGCATCATGGGAGGAGGGCGGCTCACTGATCCGTACGATCCTCAAGCAGACAGGCTCAGGCAACCCTCCTAACCCCTCACATGACACACACACACACACACACAGGCACACACACACACACGCAGGCACGCACACACATACACACACACACACACACACACACACACACACACATACACACACTCATACAGCAGTTGGTAACTGTCAAACACTGGACAGTGTAGGATGCGTCCTCTGCCCCAGGAGCACGCTGACATTTACCAAACCCCATCTGAACAGTGTACGGACACCAACTGACTCATGTACTTATTCATTCACCGCAGACAACAAGTTAGGGCCGCAATATTATCTGTTAGCATACTTGGCCAGGCTAACACACACCAGAGGCCTGGCGCTGCTAGTACAGGAGCGAGCCTTCCCCTGGCTAGCATTGTGGTTTCTGTTCCTCATCACAAAGGTCACCCAGGTTATCACTGAACACTCACACTGGAGAGGGAAACACTCACTCTACTCAACACACACCCCCGCAACACACACCCCCCAGGACTGGACAAGAGGCTGACCTGGTGTCACCCTGTCACACACACAGACACACACACACACATACACTTAAGCGCAAACATACCAGATATAGAACATGAATTCCAGTCACATTTGCAGTTGCTAAGGGGTTTTCCATCTACACAGAACACTCTGCACACACACACACACACAAACCCATACAAATACCTTCCTGCAGGCGCAAAAGGTTTGCCCAAACACATCCGCCCACATCCAACAAACTGAAAACACATTCGCACACACCTTCTGCTTCCTGCATGGTACATTGATGAGTGTTATCTGGTAGCCTGAGTCATAGTAGACCTGTACTAAAGAATGGCAAAGCAAACACACCGTATGAGAGCTGCACACAAAGAGGGAGAGAGAGAGGGAGAGAGAGAGGGAGAGAGAGAGAGAGAGAGAGAGAGAGAGAGAGAGAGAAAAAAGATGTAAAAAAATAAAATAAGAAGATAATAATAAGAAAAAGACACAAAAAGGGAAGGGAGGGGTGTATGGAGTGGAAAAAAGGCAAAAGAAAGGAGTGAGTGATGGAAAAACGCTACTGGGCAGGTGTAGCGTTTTTTTTAGCGTCAAAACAGAAGAGAGGGAGATTTAAAAAAAAGAAGCAAAAAAAAGAAGCATGTTTAAAACAGGCGGAAAGAGGAGGCAGGTAGAGAACACAAGGGAAATAGAGATATTTCAGATGGAGATGAAAGAGAGAGCATATTAAGAGACAGAGAGAATAAGTGAGTGAGAGAGTAAGGGAGCTGATTGTACAAATTGCACCTGTTTTTTTCAAAAGGTACTGAAACATAGAAGTCAGAGCAAAAAGGTAAAAATTAAGTTTAAGAGAGAGGAGAAATTTAAATAAAACACAAATGCAGACAGCTTCATGTTCAGTGTGTGTTAGACTTATTGAGTCTAACCCAGGTCAGTGGGTAGACACACACATACACACATACTATATTTATTTTTTTCATGTTTACTATATTTATGTTTGTTCTGTATCAGCGAGACATCTCCATAACTAACGTTTATCGAGTTACACAGTTCTATTTCTATTTCTCAGCCAATGTGTAAAAGACCCTGAGACATATACCCCAGCAGAAGCACTAAGGAAGAACGAAGTGAGGTGAACTTGGAAACAACCTTGGAAAATGCATCTCTATTAGACTGTGTCTAAATAAATCATCAGGTTTAGACATAAAGTGGACATAGCTCAACTCACACTGCCCTAAGCACTCACTCTCTCTTTTCGTCGGACCTCATCCCCCTTTCTTTTTCTCTCTCCCTCTCTCTCTCTTGTTAACAATAGTGCCATTCATGTGGCCACACTTTGAAACATGGAGTGGGGGATAGAGGGGCCAGAGGTGATGGAGAGAGGAGGGGAGGGAGGAGGGGAGGAGGGGAGGAGGGAGAGGGGGGAAGAACTTTCCTCTCCTTTCTTCTCCGGGCCCTTTTATGAGGGCAGAAACATCATTTGCTCAACCCAGCCGCTGCCCTAGCCCGACCCTGAGCACGAGAGAAAAGACTCGAGTGTTAGTTTCTCTGACCCTACCCCCCTCCTCTCCTGACCCCTGCCCCTCTTTCTCACTCCCCCTCCCCTCTTCCCTCTTCCCTCCTCCCATTCCCCTCCTCCCTCTCCCCTCCTTCCTCTCTCCCTCCCTCCCTCTCTCCGCCTGTCTCTCAGTCTCTGTACCTGAGACTGGGTCGGTGCTGTATTGGCTGCTCTGCATTTCACAGATTCCACAGAGGCAACTCGAGCCCTGTCCGGACCAAAGCTGGGCACACAGGTGCAGCCGGCGGGACAACAGTGTGTGTGTGTGTGTGTGTGTGTGTGTGTGTGTGTGTGTGTGTGTGTGTGAGAACATGAGAATGGGGGGCAGGGGGCAGACAAGTGTGGGACAGAGAGTGAGAGAAAGTCCAGAGGAGAGAGGCAGTGTGTGTGAAGAACAAAGATCCAATGCAATAGAACAAAGAAGAACAGGGTGATTTCAATAAAACACATCCACATGATTTGTCCTTCAGCTAACCACAACCTCATGTGCACATTGGGAGTAAGACGTACGCTCCATTATTGAATAATAAACCAGCGCTGTGTAAGATTTATGGAGTTCCATGCATAAACCTGTCTAGAGTAATCTCATGGTATACACACGGTAATCACATAGACAGGTCCTGAGTGGTCTCTGAGGTCTTAATGTACATACACTGTCACACACACACACACACACACACACACACACACACACAGAGAGCTCTGATCTGACACCTGGAGCTTTTCTAAATGCTGTCTACAGAGACTCCAGAGGGGTCTCATTTCTCCTATGGATCACCTCACTGCTTACCTTAACTAGAGGTACATTTATCTCCAGCCTCAAAACCATGGCGGAACTGCAGCCAAATCAATTCTATGTGTGCCATTCCCTCCGCACTTCAGTACATTTCCTCTATAATTACCTCATCTCATGGACAAGGTTTTCAATCTATGTGTTTGTGGCTGCCTTCAACAGCTCCAACACACCCCTCCTCATTACGTGCTCGTGAAGTTGCCAGATGCATATCTCAAGAGCATTCCTATAGAAGTGAGTAGAGAGACGCTACTGTATAGGAAGTTGGCTGTGTGGAAAGACTATGTAGACCTATCTATCTATCCACAGACTATGTAGACCTATCTATCTATCCACAGACTATGTAGACCTATCTATCTATCCACAGACTATGTAGACCTATCTATCTATCCACAGACTATGTAGACCTATCTATCCACAGACTATGTAGACCTATCTATCTATCCACAGACTATGTAGACCTATCTATCTATCCACAGACTATGTAGACCTATCTATCCACAGACTATGTAGACCTATCTATCTATCCACAGACTATGTAGACCTATCTATCTATCCACAGACTATGTAGACCTATCTATCTATCCACAGACTATGTAGACCTATCTATCTATCCACAGACTATGTAGACCTATCTATCTATCCACAGTCAGAGGAGGCATGGCCCAGATAATAAAGATAAAAGGTAAAGAACGAGTGCAGATGGGTGTGAAAGTAGGAGAAAGAGAAAGAGAGAGAGAGTGAGAGAGAGAGAGAGAGAGAGAGAGAGAGAGGGAGCAGGGAAGAGTGAGAAAGAGTGTTGCCAACATATTTGAGAAGGGAGAGAGAAAGGGAGAAAGAGCATAGAGAGAGAGCACACAGAGAGAGAGAGAGAGAGGGAGAGAGAGAGAGAGCATGGAGAGAGAGAGCACACAGAGAGAGAGGGGGGAGAGAGAGAGTGAGAGCATAGAGAGAGAGAGCACAGAGAGAGAGAGAGAGAGAGCATAGAGAGAGAGAACACACAGAGAGAGGGGGGAGAGAGAGAGGGAGGGAGGGAGAGAGAGAGAGACAGAGAAAGAGAGGTAGCCAGAGAGAAAGAGCTGAGAAAGAGCGAGGCGGGGAGGGCAAGGGCATTGGAGAGCGAGAGTAAAGGAGAATGAGATAGAGTGCTACTGAGAGATGGAAGGAGGGAGGGAGAAGATGGAGAGAGAAAGAAAGGGAGAAATACCAGTGACATGGAGAGGGAGAGAGAGAGAG
Source organism: Argentina silus (assembly GCF_951799395.1). Taxonomy (NCBI): domain Eukaryota; kingdom Metazoa; phylum Chordata; class Actinopteri; order Argentiniformes; family Argentinidae; genus Argentina; species Argentina silus. Next base: position 12,123,886 of record NC_139655.1, read on the forward strand.
ACAGAGAGAGAGAGAGAGAGACAGAGAGAGAGAGAGAGAGAGAAAGGGAGAGAGAGAGAGAGAGAGAGGAAGGGAGGGAGGTAGCCGGAGAGAAAGAGTTGCTAACAACCACCACAAGGTTGTTGTAAAGTCACTGAGTGCTGGAAGGGGTGTTGGAATGTTTGCGGTGAGAACGACGGCGGGAATAATAGTTTCCATATGGTTGCTCCTGACGCAGAGAGAGAGAGAGAGAGAGAGAGGAAGGGAGGGAGGGAGGGAGAGAAACTGAGAGATGGAGAGAGAAGGAGAGAGAGACACAGAATGCCAGTCTGCAGGTAAGGCTGCAGTAGCTGTGTTTGAATAGCTGGCGTCGTGGGACTCTGAAGGTAAGAGCGTCCTTGTCACCGCAGTGCCCCGCGTCTCTCTGCGCACACACACATACACACATACACACATACACACATACACACACACACACACACACACACACACACACACACACACACACACACCCTCCCTTCCTTCTGTCCAAAGGCGGTCCAGAACACCGCAGCGCTGGTGTCACATCCAGTACATATCACACTCCCCGTAACCAAGGAGACATGGGAGGCATCAGGCTGAATGCGTTGGCCTTTGCACTGAGCGTTCCTTTTATAGACTCAGCTTTTCTCATGACCCGGCTCTTATAATATCTGCTGCAGTACACAGCGTAATGCTTCATGGAAACTAATGTATCACAACCCATATACATAAATGCTGGAAGGAACCAACTTTCTCAGAACTACTTTCTAAATTTCAACAAAGAGAAGAAACAGCCAAATTCAGGTCAACAGAAAGTTTTCCCACTAACAATCTCGCTCTCTCTCGCACGCGCGCGCGCTTTTTTGCTCTCTATCTCTCCACTCTCTGACAACAGATGATTTAATTTCTCCGAACATTTCTCTCAGTTTGGTCTAGACCTGCTCCACATTCCCTAATTTCTCTCCCACTCTCTGTCCCCTCCCTCCTCCCCTATCACCCCCCTCTCTTTCTCTCACACTCTCTCTCCCCTCCCTCCTCCTCTCTCACCCCCCTCTCTTTCTCTCACACTCTCTCTCCCCTCTTCCTCCTCTCTCACCCCCCTCCCCTCCTCCTCTCACCCCCTCTCTTTCTCTCCCACTCTCTGCCCCCTCTCCCTCCTCCTCTCTCTCCTCTCAGGGTGATTTGCGGCAGGGTAGATTGGTCCCATTAAGGCTGTGTGTTGGAGGTGTAGGCTGATGGAGAACCTGAGAGTCAGGACAACTATGAGTGAGAGGGCCCTCCTGTCCACCAACCATGGGGCGGCTGCAAGTCCCCGGACCCCCCTACTAGGTCCCCATAGAGTCCTATAGGTCACTATGACGCTTTTAGAGGTTAAATACACACACACACACACATACAAATCGTGCTCCTCTGGCTGCCCAGCTGGTGTTTATACCTGGGTGTGTGTGTCTTTGAGGTTAAACTCATTCACTCAAACTAACAAACTAATTAAATTAGGTCAGTGAGGTCTCGAGTGGAATGAGCGTCTGACGCACACACACACGTGTGAGCGTGCGCACACACACACACACACACACACACACACACACACACACACACACACACACCTCATTGCACAAAGGATGTCCCATAGGGAGAGATAAAGGTGAGGTTGTAACCTAGCTCGGCTTGCCCCAGTCTGGGTCACCTGCACAGCCAGGGCCACAGAGAGAAGGTCTCCTCAGGGACCACTCTGACCTCTGACCTCCACAGGCTACGGTGTATGTATGTGAAGCCTCCACTGTGAGAGCCATGGAGTTAGATGCACCCTGGAACCCTTGTATTAAAAGCCACCGTGTCTGGAGGGTTCCTGAACCCAGGCTCTTCAGAGCCATGTGAGGCCTCTCTGGGGCCCCTGGACGAGCCAGAGGTATCTGCTAC
>NC_139655.1:12133305-12145805 GCF_951799395.1 Argentina silus
GATGGAGGTTGAGATGGAGGGGTGAAGGGAAGGCTGACAAAGACAGTCCAGTTAGTTAGGGCCTAATGAGAAAAGAGACACTACACCCCCCCCCCCCTCTCTCTCCATTTCCATCTCTTTGTCTCTTTCTTTCTCTCTTCTTCTGTCACTCTTGCTCCCCCTCGCCGGGTGGTGAATGTGTTTAATCAGTATATCAATCTCAGGTGGACGGGAGAAGAATAAAAATAAATCCAATATACAGTACAAGTTCATTTGGTAAAAACAGATAATACACTTGTCATTTACATTTAATCATCCTCAATCCTCTCTCTCTCTCTCTCTCTCTCTCCCTCTCTCTCTCTCTCTCTCTCTCTCTCTCTCTCTCTCTCTCTCTCTTTCCATTAAGAGGAAAATGGCTGGGTTTTCCCAGACTGGCATATGAGATTTAAGGCTGAGATTATTCCTTGGGATTGGAGCAGATTACCAGTTACCCTCCAGGAAAGACCCTGACCTTCCCACCGACCAAGATTAACATTCTACATGAACCAGTGAACAAGGGAGGGAGAGAGAGAGAGAGGGGAGGGAGGAGAGGAGGGGTGGAGTGAAGAGAGAATGTATTGACTAAAGATAGAGATAAATGGACGGATGGATGAAGAGGTAATAAGGTAGTCCTAAATGAGAGTGATTGAAAAAGGAGGAGTTGTTAGTTGAGTCCTAAGACCCCGTCTGTCACTACATGTAAGAATCAAAAGTGTGTGCCAGAGTGAATGCAAATCATTACGGTGTGTGTGTGTGTGTGTGTGTGTGTGTGTGTGTGTGTGTGTGTGTGCGTGTGTGCGTGCGTGCGTGCGTGCGTGCGTGCGTGTGTGTGTGTGTGCATTCGTGCATGCGTGCGTGCGTGTGTGTGTTTGTGTGTTTGTGTGTAGGTGAGAGATCTGGGCACTGCAGGGGCTGGTCTTGGCCGCTCTCTCTCAGTGTGACAGTGTCTGACACCTGTCATAGCTGTCCTGGCAGAGCTCACAGGGGGACAAATGAGCCAAACACACACACACACACACACACACACACACACGTGCTTGCTGACCCTGCTCCAGGAAGGAAGGAACACACGGGTGGGACAGAAAGATAGAGGAAGAGAGAGAGAAGGCTTTAGAGAGAGAAACAGGGCTTATGGAGAAAGAAGGGAATAAGGATGGAGAGAGGAAGATAAAACCAGCTAGTGACAGGTAAGCAAAGATGAGCAGGAAAAAGGGAAGGACAAACTTTGTTGTAGGAGAAGTCAAATAAAAAGAAAGGGTTGAAGATGTGAGGGAGAAAGAGAGCGGAGAAGAAACAGGAGAAGAGTTTGAGAAAGGAGATAGGAACAGAAAGGGAAAGAGAAAACGAGAGAGAGAAAAAGAGACAGAGAGGAGCAGAGTTGGAGAGGAGGGCCGAGTTTTTAATCCCCTTACAGACAGCTTTGTTGAGTGATTGACAGCAGAGCGCGCCACGTTTGAGGCGAGCTGGAGGGGGGCCGCGAGTGCTGCAGAGATTATCCTCCCCTTGCTCACACCCCCCTATGACAGGGTCAAGTGGTACAGGCTATTTTCTGTTGTTTTCACACTTTCTTTGTCTTGTTTAATTGTTTTGTTTTGCAAATAATGCTTAATATGGCGGGGTAAATCTGGACACACATCAACGCACGCATACAGACGCAGGCACACAGACACAGACACACACACACACACACACACACACACACAATGGAGAATGAAGGAGCGTCCGTACCCCTCCCACCCATGTGCAGAATTTGAACTCAGGAAAAAGAAAGCACTTAGACTGAGAAAAAAGACGACAAGGGACTACAGTACTGTTCTAACTAAAGTGACAGCATGATGGAGACTGCCTTGTCACAGATGATGGGTGATTACATTCAATGTAGGTACAACAATTTTGATTCTAAGAGATAGAGGTTGAAATCCTGAAATTGAATTACTGCACATAGACATTCAGTGAGCTACTTGGACTGGGATGAATCAGATCCAATGAGTTAGAGTGTATGTGATTAAACAGAAGCCAGCACACACACACATACACACACACACACACACTCACACTCACACTCACACACACACACACACCCACACCCACACACACACACAGTATCTCTGATAATGAGATATGTGGGAATGCTCAGCTGTGCACACTACAACACATGCACACACACACACACACACACACAAACACACACACACACACACACACACAAACACACACACACACACATATACTGCAGACTGTGGCCACCCAAGCTCTGGGATCCAGATGGGCAGGCCTAACTGGGCCCAGTGGCTTTACTGGGAGAAGATCCACATACAGACACACTGAGCACACACTGACACACACACACACGCACGCACAGGCACAGACATACACACACAAACACAGTCACTGGAGGGCTCAACACAAACACCCAAGCAGCTGTGTGTGTCCTGGAGAGCAGAGGATGTAGAGACATGAGCATCACTACAGACCACACAGCCAGAAGGGGTTATCAGTGTTCAACCACAGGAAATAGAAGAGCCACAGAAACCCACGCACACACACACACACACACACACACACACACACACACACACACACACACACACACACACACACACACACACATCATGCAGACAAGCACACACAATGTGTAGACAAGCACACACATATACCCAAGACTTGCACCATGGTAGACACACACTACCACAAAGCATAGACACTTAAACACAGAATGACATAAGGTTCAGTACAGGACTATACAACACAGACACATAGACCCACAGTAGCACACACATCCATCAACTGAAACTCCTCAAAGATGGAGAGAGGGGCTTCAGAAATACAGGGGCTTTTGTCCCACCTCCCCCTCTCCCTCCCTGACTAGCATTCTTCTGGATCTCTTTTCTTTGCGGAGAACGAGAGAAAGAAAGAGAGAAAGAAAGAAACCACTCCATCTGTTTTCTCTCCCGTGGCTCAGGACCTGCACTACAGCTGGACTCCAGTGGAGGGAGAGAAGAAGGGAGGGAGGGAAAGAGGGAGGGGGTAAGAAATTGAGAAAAAGACAGCGTGAGGTGGGGTAGAATGAGTGAGTGAGAGAGAGTATGAGGATAGAGGGGGAAAGAAAAAGCAGAAGGAACAGAAGGGAAGGGAAGGGAAGGTAAGGAGGGAATGGTCCTCTTTGTTCCCTGAGGAGAGGGTGGGAATGATGTGTGTGTGCTGGGAGCAGGTTCAGGTCCTTCTCGTTCACAGGAATTCCCAAATTGCTTTGACACCACTCTGATAGGCAATCATGACTATTCATTGAACCTTTTGAAATTTGAATTATTTACTGAAGGGACGGGGGTAGGAGGAAGAGAGGCTGGCAGAAACCAGTCAAACCACCCACAAAGGCAACAGACAAAGAGACAGGAAAAAGAGGAGAGCAATTTAAAACGTATAAACTTTATCGGCCGCCAACACAGTGTAACGTGATAGAGGGCTGGATATGGAAAGATGGAAATGTACACTTCTGGTGTGGTGAGGGGGAAGACTACAACTGAGACCCTGAGACTGAGAAACAACAAAAGAAAGACAGTGGGAGAAAGAAAGAGGGTGAGAATTAGTAAGGAGAGGTGATCTTATTTTGCAGATGAGTGGTGAAGAATGAGTATGTGAATGTGTGTGTGTGTGTGTGTGTGTGTGTGTGTGTGTGTGTGTGTGTGTGTGTGTGTGTGTGTGTGTGTGTGTGTGTGTGTGTGTGTGAAAGAGAGTGTGTATATGTGTGTGCGCTTAAGAGTGTGTGTGTGAGTGTGTGTGTGTGGTGTGCATGAGGCCTTTCAGCGAGGCGCTGGGAGGGGAGCTCTTTTGTTCATGGGGAGGGGAGGGGGAGGAAGAGAGGGGGAAGAAGGGAGGGAGGGTGGTAGAAAAGAAGTGAGCGATACGCTACTGAAGGAGGGGGTGCTCCTCAGAGGAAATTTAACCCCTCCAGTTGGACTTTGTCCAGCACTGGGAGCAATAACATTTTTTGTGTGTGTGTGTGTGTGTGTGTGTGTGTGTGTGTGTGTGTGTGTGTGTGTGTGTGTGTGTGTGTGTGTGTGTGTGTGTGTGTGTGTGTTAACACTTACCACAGGACCGGAGGGGGACAAAGAGAGAGAGAAAACCACGAAGAAGCAGCAGTCTCATACCTCGAGGCATGCATAGGAAGATGTGTGTTTCCAGAGTATCAGATGTAATCCTGTTGATGGTGCAGCAGCACTGAACCTCCATACAAGACAGATCTTGTTATGTGCTTGTCCTGGACAACAAAGACTGTGTTCACTCCATAAAACCCCCTGTCTGTGGATACATGGAGCTCTTCTCATTTCTACAACATTGTATACAGAAATTCTACCTCCGAGTTCTTAGGAAGACAATGCAGGAGTTGGGCTTTGAGCTTACTCAACGAGCATAGCTGAGGTCCCCATTCCCCTTAGACCACTTCTAATGGTAGACACAGATGGACCCTAAATGTACATTCCTCTGGCTACAAAAACAGCATGCATTCACACAGGTGTAGGAGGAGATAGTATGAAGGGATGAGTGGGGGTAAGTGAAGGAGTCTGATTATTGTATTGGAGTGAGTAGGGGTTAGAGAGGGAGTTAGGGGGTTAGTGTTAGGGGTAAGAGAAGGGGTCTATGGGTGAGTAGGGGTAAGAGAAGGGGTCTATGGGTGAGTAGGGGTAAGAGAAGGGGTCTATGGGTGAGTAGGGGTAAGAGAAGGGGTCTATGGGTGAGTAGGGGTAAGAGAAGGGGTCTATGGGTGAGTAGGGGTAAGAGAAGGGGTCTATGGGTGAGTAGGGGTAAGAGAAGGGGTCTATGGGTGAGTAGAGGTAAGAGAAGGGGTCTATGGGTGAGTAGGGGTAAGAGAAGAGGTCTATGGGTGAGTAGGGGTAAGAGAAGAGGTCTATGGGTGAGTAGAGGTAAGAGAAGGGGTCTATGGGTGAGTGGGGGTAAGAGAAGAGGTCTATGGGTGAGTGGGGGTAAGAGAAGAGGTCTATGGGTGAGTAGGGGTAAGAGAAGGGGTCTATGGGTGAGTAGGGGTAAGAGAAGAGGTCTATGGGTGAGTGGGGGTAATAGAAGAGGTCTATGGGTGAGTGGGGGTAATAGAGAGGTAATTGAGAGGGTCAGGGGGGTGGTATTACTGGGGAAGTTATTATGGTTATTATTCAGTGGGTGAGGAATGTGTGTGTTAATGTGAGCAGGAAGCACTCAGGGGCTGTGATCCATTGGTCATCCCTCATGCTCATTATCTGGGTCATGTCACATCGGATGGGAGTCCTGTCACCCCCCTGCTACCCCTCCTCCACACCACTCGCTCTCTCTATCACTCTCTCCCTCACTATCTTAGTCTCCCTCACTCTATCGCTTCCCCCCTCTATCTCTCCCCCCCCCCCTCTCTCTCCCATACTCTCTTAGTGACCCTCCCTCTATCGCTCTCCCTTCCCTTCTCTCTCTCTCTGTCTCTGTCCCTCTCCCTCCCCCCCTCTCTTTCTCTCCCTCTCTCAGCCCCCCCCCCCCTTCTTTCTCTCCCTCTCTCAGCCCCCCCCCCCCCTCTCTTTCTCTCTCTCTCACTCAGTGTCAGACCTCCCCACTAACCCCTGTCTGTCCTCCTCCTCGTCCTCTTCTTCTCCAGTCCAGAGAGCCAGCCAGAGTTGTTGCTGTGACATGATACTGTTGGTTGGAGGTAAACACTCACCCTGGCCTCTGACACACAGTTATAAAACATGTTTACCAGTGACAGTAACAACTTGTTGAACACATCCGTTAATGCCAGGTGGGCTTTTTCAGTTAGATGAGGTGACTTGTTAAGAGAAAGAGGGAGGTTTCTGGATTGATCTTGTTGCTCAGGCATGGGAGATGAGTCAGATAACAGATGAGACGTTTCTCATTTGTTTGCTATTTTACTGCTTTTCAGCATAACCATGAGCAGCACATGCAAATGAAGGCCCCACCACCTTGGAGCTGTATCTGCCTGAGGGGTAAACGAGACTGACTGACTGACTGACACACACACACACACACACACACACACATGAACACACGCACGCGCAAATCGTTTCATGTAAATCTCTCTCTCAACAGGGTTTTGGCATTCATTCCACGCACACACAAGCAGTCAAAAAGCACTGGGAGGCAATGAGCCCCACTGATCTCCCGTCCATCCGGCCCAGGCCCAGGGCCCTGGGGGCTCCTACAATGAGACCATCCACATGGCCTTTAGATCAGCAGACCCACTGAGCTCTGATCCTGATCCTCATGATCCACTGGTTAAACAAAGCCCATCAGCTAGGGTGTGGGAGGGCAGGAGAGGGACGAGGAGAGGGACGAGGGGTGGCGCCCCTAAATCCCCCAGGTCTCCTCTAATCTAGGATCAGCTCTCAGCACGTGGCATGCAGAGACCACCCCCACCCCACCACCACCCCCACCTCCCCCTATCCAGGCCTCCCATTCCTCTGCTCCTCTCTGCTCAACCTTGGGGAGGGGGATTGACCTGGGCCATTCCAAATGCCACCAGGAGGGGGGGGGGGGGATGATCCTGCTTAGGAGGCTGTGTGTGTGAACCAAGCTAATGAGTAGCCTCCCCGGCCCGGCCGAGCCACTGCTCTGAGCTGAGCTCAGACACACAGGGCAATCCACCCACAGACCCTGGCCTGCACATGTGACCCCTGCAGACCTCTGGCATGGATTACCATTACTACAGACGTGTTTGTGTGTATATGTGTGTGCGCGTGTGGGTATGTGTGTGCGTGTGTATGTACGTGCTTGTGTGTGTGCATGCATGCATGCATGCGTATGTGTGTGTGTGTGTGTGTGTGTGTGTGTGTGTGTGAGAGAGAGAGAGAGAGAGAGAGAGAGAGAGAGAGAGAGAGAGAGAGAGAGAGAGTATGTGTGAGTGTGAGAGTGAGTTTATGTGAGTCTAATAGTTTCTCATAGCTTTTAATTCTGCCAGCCTTTCCCCTAACATCTGGTGGTGCAGGTGGGTCTCCGCCCACATCCTACTCATTAAGACTTAAACAATTACCCAGCTAAAGGACAAGGTACAACTGGAGAACCAAAACATGTTCAACCGGCAGTCTCCACGGACTGCCATTCCCTAACCTCTGTGTGTCTGTGTGTCTAGCCCTCTGGGTTAACTGTTCTGGGGACGTATGTTTTGCACGCTCACTTACACACACAGCAAGGGTGATGATATATTAGGACCACACATGCATACACACATGCTGAACAGCAGAGGTGGCAAAGGTCATGTCTCCTGAGGCTCCTCTATATGTACAGTGTGTCTGTGTGTGTGTGTGTGTGTGTGTGTGTGTGTGTGTGTGTGTGTGTGTGTGCACCAACGTCTGCACAGGGCAGACTTGTACTGTATGTGCCTGTGTGCCTGGTTCTATTCCCTAGGGGGTGTAGAGACAGAGAGAGACAGAGGGATCCTGCATCATTGCCCTGCCTGGCTTCTCTCTCACTGAGCTGTAACCAGACTGTTCTTTTCTGCCACATCAGCTGAAAGCCCTTTTCACAGCTCCTGTTGCTCCCAGCTCGTAAACTCACACACACTTGGCTTTTTCACTGCAAGGCAGTTAAGAGGGAAAAAACGGTGCTGCCTGCCTCCTTTACTAGGCAGACTAGCATTTTCTCTCTCCCAGAGTCTCCTCCCTCCACTGCACTCAAAACCCCTTCTTTAATGTCCTTATCCTACCAAAACGTACTGTAGATATTCTCTAATCATTTTGCCTAAGGATCCGTGTAGGCTTACTGTCTGGGTTCTTGCACTTATATTCATATACCAGAAAAAAAGCCTTTATGTAAAATGCATAATTCATTGGAAAACCTATGGGTGGATTTGTGGGTGAGACTAGGTTTGATTCTACCATACAAATAATCAATAATCCAGCGTACAAATAACACCGCTTTGTTACTACACCAAATCTGCCCTACAAACACTCTTACCCCCTTACTGTCTCTCGTGCCCTCCCAAGAAGATCTTCAGCAATTTTGGAGTCTTTCTCTGTTCTTTTTTTTGTACTTTGAAACACTTAGCCTAGTTAACCAGCCTTTTATCCAGCGCCAATTAGCTGGCAATTAATTAATCATTGTGAAACTGGAGGGGATTAATTTTTAATGTGTATTTGAGAGGGAATAGTTGTAGTACAAGTCACCGCGAGCAGTGAGAGGAGACACCCATTTTCACACGCCGTTTACAATAATATACAGCCGTTTACCAGAGTAAGGAAAGAGAGAGGGAGAGAGAGAGGGAGGGAGAGAGGGAGAGAGAGAGGGAGGGAGACCCGCCTACACTAGGCTAATAGAACTGAGCCGAAAGCAGCTGCAGGGGCAAGGAAGCCCCCCAAACTCTCACAACTCCCCATCCTACGCACACACACCAGCTCCTGTACAGTATAGCTAGATACCCCATGGGCTGAATTCTCATCTTTCCACAGGAGTCCACTTCTGTGTGTGTGTGTGTGTGTGTGTGTGTGTGTGTGTGTGTGTGTGTGTGTGTGTGTGTGTGTGTGTGTGTGTGTGTGTGAGAGAGAGAGAGAGAGAGAGAGAGAGAGAGAGAGAGAGAGAGAGGGAGAGAGAGAGAGAGAGAGAGAGAGAGAGTTTGCTGTCGCTTTTGGGCTGGGGCACTGTAGAATCAGCCAATGTGACCCAATGTCATCCACCATATGTGTTTGTGAGGGTGTTGGCTTAACAGCATTAGCTACCTGCGTTTCATCCCCCTAACTCAGGCAGAGTAATATAAGATTCGATCTTTCATTAGAGCAGCGTGTAAGCTGATAATGGAAGATGCTGAGGTAAGGGTAATGTATGTCTCAGAGAGCCTCTCCAAGGTGATCGTTCTGCTTCAATTCTCCCTTCCTTAAGAATAACATGTATTGGCACTAGTGACTTAACTGGTATCGATTGACTTATGTTTTGAGTAATTTAACCCCGCCCTACTCTTCTCTCTCTCTGTTCAGCTTCATCTCTTCACCTACTATATCTCTCTCTTTCTCTCTCTCCTTTTCTTTGTTCTGCTTTCTCTCCTTACCTACTCAGACTGTACCTCTCTCCCCCCTCGCTCCCTCTCTCTCTCTCCTACCTTTCCCTGTTGCCTGCTGTTGGAGTGGTATAATTAGCGTCTGAATGCGACACATGTTTTTTAATTTGCCACGTCTGGTCACTGCATCAGGGAGAAGTGACAGAGCGCGACAGAGAGAAGGACAGACGGAAAGTGACAGGAAGAGAAAGAGAGAAAGAAGGAGAAGGGGGGAGATAGGCGGATGGAAATATAGGGAAAGAGAAAAAGAGGGAAAGAAAGAGAAAGCAGAGGAGGTAGCAAATCACTGAAAGGTAGACAGTAGATGTGAGAAACAGAGAAAGAAAGACTAAGTCATAAAGAGAAGGGACGGATGACAGGGAGCGATGGAGGTGGACACCCTAAACTTCAAAGCAGTAAAGTGAGGAGATGTTCAAAGGTTAACTACTTGCCAGCACATTTGCAACATAGCCTAAAATGTAAACCATGGACGGACAGCTGTTTTGATTGATTCTCTTTGCCTTAGGACCATTTTAATAGTATAAACTGAATAGAAGTATGCTGGGGTAGGAGGATTATTTTCTAAAACACAGTGACTGGAAAATGGTAATTACAGTGGAATAACTAAAGTAGAACCATGTCATAACCATGAAATATGACTTTACTAAGGAAAATCAGTTTGAGCAGTTTTGTTCAATAACAAGTTTAGCTAGAGGGCTGTTTAAACGCTCTCTATTGGAGTGAACAACAGCATGTAGAAATCGGTGTGTGTGACCATTATTGTGTGAAAGCCACCAAGGTTATCCATTAGCTGCACTCACCTCACCATCTGAAAAGTCAATTAGGCGAACAGTCACACGGTATCACCTATCATGGCCACAAGTAGCTTAGTACGCTCCTTCACACTGAGAATTACCCTCCCGTGTCCAGCACCCATCAGATGAATACACCCACCGCTGACAAAAGCCCTAATTAGGGGTGTTCTGCCAAGAACTACAATGGCAGTGCGGAGCCACGCAGAATTAGATCTCGCTGTAGCATCTGTCGAAGGAAGAGGCCTCGGGAGCAGTCTACCACATGGACGCATTAAAAACCTATTCGTCTTAACACAGCCCCTGGCATTACTAACAGCCTCGCATAACCATACCGTTCCAGTCCAGCCGGTCAGCCCGATCTAGGCTACCACGCCACAGGACCACCGCCACCAGGTGTCAATTCAGACACTGCGAAGTAATTGTCGAAGGTGTGAGGAAGGTGGTCTCGGTTGTTAGAGACGGTGGCTTAGAGGTGTTTAAAATTACATTTCTCAACCTCAGTGAGGTATCTCCTTGGAGAAAAATGCAAATGACTACACTACGGGCAGGCAATCTCTCTAAAAATGCTTAATCAATGTCATCTTCTGTTACATCAAGGCATTACAATGTAGCCTGACTTGCTACATTGCTTTATCAGTAGGCTAGCAGCCCCGTTGTAACTGTGGATGTTGCCTCGAGACAGACTCAATACAAGTCTACAAATTAATGGATGTCATCATTAATGTTAGTGTTTCAGGTTTGGGTAAAAAAAAGTAAACAAAACTATCAAATTGAGGATTGTAGGCCTATGTGTAAGCATTTTCTATAGCTCAGTATTCTAGACGGCCTAATGATTTTATAATTATGATTTTTAAATATTTTTTTACATGAGAAAAACGCATTTTCAACAACTCTAGGTCTGTGCATCGAAATTCGTTCTTTGAAATGTCGTAAAATTCCTCAACACACACACAGACAATAGAACTTGGCATTTACAAGTCAGAGCAACATAAAATCCCACAACTTCTTCAGCCTCGGATAAGGCGACCAGAGCGCAGGCCTACGAGGCGTGTGCACGGTCTTCAAACTTCAGTGCTTTAAATATCCCCAATAAAAAAGATCTACAAGATAAACATCCAAGCTTAGTTTCGACTCTTACCTATTGTTCAAGGAATTCCAGTAGATAGGCTCCATGTTGCTCGCCGCTGTCCCCAGTAAATCCATTAAGAATATCAGCAGAATTCCCAAACCATTCCCACTGCTTCGACTCGCCATTTCAACTCCAAAACCTGGAATATTTATCCCCATTAAAATAAATGGGATATGTTATATAAGGTTGGAAGGGAGACTTTCCAAACAAAGGCTATAGCCTGGCAGGCTATAGGTGAGTCAATCAATGCGTGAAGAGATATCGTGCTTGGGCAACCGCATGCATATGAGCCGAAAATAGAGAGCAAAACGAAATAAATGATACAAAACTACAGCAGAGAAAGTTGCACTATCCGTGCTCGTTTATAAACACAAATGATTATGTCTAAATGGACTGTGTTTTATTGGCTTCTCCTGTAGAAATACTATGCCAATCCCATGACTTTCTGATAATGTTTTAGTCCCACTGTTTTGAAGGTGATGTTCACTGGCTCGTGTACAGATCCACTTCAACAAAAACAGTCCTGTAAATCGATTTCTTATCCGTATTCAATAGTGGACGAGAATCTATTTTTGTTGCGTGTTGGTGTGCGCCAATTGTATTTTTCCAAACAATGTTCCCTTGTTCTCTTTGCTGAATCTGTTCAGTTTCTCTCCCATCCCTTCTCCCTCTTCTTTCCTTTACAGTTTTGACTCGAAGAAAGAAAATATTGAAATATCAAGACGGGTTAGACATAAGCGCAAACGGTCTTGTTTAAAATGTAAGAGGTTTTGCTCCTATTCACAGCTCCATCCTCATAAGGACATGTTGATGCTGGATGGATTTGTCATTGCGCGGTCCACGCTCCGTTCAGTGTCCTTATTTTCTTCTCTCCGAATTAGTAAATCCGCAATCCATTCGCAGATGATTATTGAAAAACACTGGTATAATAAAGCAAACGAAGTCAGGTTGTGACAAATCCAAGAGTCAACTTACAACATAACAAAATAAAAACACTGGAATGAACAAAACTGAAGGCTAGAGCATCTTCAGCCTATTAAACTTAAGTCTAACCTGACAAATAAAAGCCAGACAAAACTTATAATATCGAAAGTTCAACACATATATCTTCTTATGTTGAAATAATAGCCCGTCCGATGTGGCAAGTCATTTGGAATCTTGATAGCTTGCCTCTCCGGCAATGGTTTCATTCGTTATCTCCCCGTCTCACTAGTTCAAAATCCCACTCGTTTGACTTGACTAACGCTCGCAGCACATTGACAGACTGACTGCTTGTTTGAGAGAGGGGGGAGGGAAAAGGGGAGGTGTATGTTCGAATGAAAAAATTCCCATCTTCCGACTGGCAGGCGCACTAACGGAGCGGAATTCTCTTTCAGGTTTTTCTGGGCGGTATAGACTTGTTTCAGCCCTCCCTAAATCTACATACCACCCCTCCTCCTCTCCGTGTGGAAAGCTTGGACTAGGCCTACAGCGTTTCAGGACCCCGACGAGACACGCAGGAAAACTCGGACTAGTCTCC
>NC_139655.1:12148305-12393305 GCF_951799395.1 Argentina silus
TGCCTCTCCATCTCTGCCCACAGCCCCACACAGCGCTCCTCAAACTGGGCCTGCTGCTCTACCCGCTCCCCCTGTCTCTGCTCCGTCTCCAGCCTCTCTTTGGCCAGCTGGGCCTCTTTGAAGCACACCTGCAGACACTGTGAAAGAAGAACAGGAGGGGGGAGGGGGACACAGGGAATCAAGAAGGGATGGAAGGAGGAATAGAGGGATGAAAGGAGGGATGAGAGTGCTGGTGGTCAGAGCTGGCACTGGGCTTTGTAGTTGTGTGTCTATGCCTCAGGGCTGGTAAGAATGAGTGTAATCTTAGGCCAGACTGCTGTACCTTTCCCCAGAGTGCAATTACGGAGGCAATTACTCCTACAGTAGGACTAAACTGCTAGCCATACATCCCATCTGCCAGGCCTGGTCTGGGTCCTGAGCTGCTGCTTCAATGGGCTGTGTTCTTGATAACTACACCCAGTTATGATAACTACACCCATCATAATTCCCTGAGGGACTGGGCCTAGGAGAGGCGGGAAGGGACTAAAGCACATAGACCTACTCTATCTACTCCATATGTATGAGAGTTTATAGACTGTAAGGGAATTACAACCTGTAGCTGTGAGTTCACAGTCTCACTTACTGGATAATGTGTGGGTTATAGTGATAGGTTTCATCTTTACGGCGCAATAATCAGTGCTGGTATTTGAGATGGAGGTTGAACACATCTGGAGTGAATGAGATGAGATCAGACTGCTGATGGTTAGAGTGAAACCTTGTGTTGTCTTTTTTCCTGCGGGAGTCTCATGTGTAACGGAATGGAAGAGCCAACCATGTGCCAATTACCTTCACTTCTAAAGTAAGCACATTAAAATGTGCCTGTCACTCAAGCTGTGAGCTTTGGGAAATAGGAAAACGATGAGGAGAGAAGTACAGGGTTGCAAGTGTGCTGAGGGGATATAAAATGTACTGCGCAAATATTTCTGTACTGTTTTTCTTAATTAGAATATTCATATAGTATTATCACCCCTTTATCTATGGTTTGTCTTTGCAGTGTGTGTGTGTGTGTGTGTGTGTGTGTGTGTGTGTGTGTGTGTGTCATTAATGGGTCTACCTCTGCCTGTTGTTTCAGAGCTCTCTCTGTGTCCTCTTCTGCCCTTTGTATAAATGCTTCCATCCAGAGGAAGTCCTCCTGTGTGCCCCCCACCTCACCCTGCTCCGAGCGGTGGCAGAGAGGGGACATACCAGGGTCCTGGCTGGGGCTCCTGGAGGTGGTGGAGGATGGAGGGCAAAATTGCTCCCCCAGCGCTGTAACAACCATAACTCAACAGGCACAGTCTCATTAGCTCACATAATGAATCATGTGTGTTAGAGCTGGGCTGGAACCAGAGCCTGCCCTGCTCACACTGTGGCACTAAAGGACCAGAGTGTGCAGTATAAACCTATAAAACCGTTGATATTGTATGTAGAAAATGACTTCAGTGGGACTTTCATCCATGGCCCTGACAGCATGTTCCTTTAAGAGGGAGCAGAGGAGAGCGGAGAGAGAGAAACTCAAATGTAGACATTTACCATTCCGCCCACAGAAATGTGTCATCATCTTTCACCATGCTAAATTGCCCAGGGTCAAACCGAAGTGTGCGCTCTGAGTGCTTTTGCCCCAGGATTAGCGGATTCAACAGCCCATGGTCATTTGAATAATTGTTTTCAAATGTCTTTCTTAATGTCAGAATGTTTTTTTCACCCTAAGGAGTGTTTCCGGTGATGACGACTGAGTTTGTGGAGCAGGAGCTACAAGGGAAGCTACAGGAGGATTTCTTATCCTTACAGAAATACAAGAAAACATTCAGTGCAAATAACAAACTGCTCTCAAGCAGATACTGTATGCCCTAGGGGTCTTGGAATAAGAGTACAATTATTACATTAAAATCATTCCTCATTGTTTGAACTAAAGCCGTGGAGGCTGTCTAAAAGCAATGGGAAAATACATAGAGTGTAGTAGAGCAGGGGTTACACAGAGAGAGACACAGAGAGAGAGAGAGGGTGAAGTGTTGTTCTACTCGTACCCATGACAATCTACAGTATACTCTTATATTTAAGTAGTAATTCATCCATGTATGCAAATGGAGTCTAAGAGTCTCACCCAGGATGTGCGTGTGCAGGACCCTCTGTGTGGAGAGGGTGGTCCGGTTCATCATCCCCTCTAGAGTCTTCATGCAAGACATTACCACCCCCCTGACAGGGAACAGACCCTTGGCTGATAGATGAAGTGAAGCCCCCTCGTCCTCTCTGCTTGCCTCTGTGTCACAACAGGCCAGACCAGGCCGATCACACCAAAAGTGGAGATCACACCACTGGTTCTGCACTAACGCTCTCTCAACCTGACCCTCACCCGTCTCTTTCTCCGTCTCACACACCACTTCACTTATCCAAGGCTCGCTCCTTCTCTCTGAGGCAGTCGCTAAGCAACTCTCACAACACAACAGTGTAGCTCTCCAACTTGGCACTCAACTCTACTTATACCCGTGGTTTCATACAATGTCAGGGGAGGCTGGTGGAGGTAGAAATCAGAGGACTGGAATGGAATGAAGAATGGTATCAAACACGTGTGTGTGTGTGTGTGTGTGCTCGACAGCATGCATGAAAGGTATATGAATAGGTTCTTTTTCAGAATGCAATGATCTAAGGCCCCCTTGTCGGTTCTTGTTTATGAAAGAACTCAAGAAAGCAGAGAAAAAGAAGAGTATGAATACTTCTGAGATGTATTAATTCAGATCTATAATAGACAAGTAAAGGCAAATAATGACATGTATGGTTTTGAGGGAATAGAATTGTATTCAATCCAATTTGACTCAGACATCAAACCCACCTGTAGGAGTTTCCCCCAGGTGGACTCTTCCTGAACCTGCAAACATACTCTACTACAGCAAGGAAATAAGATGCAATAAAAAGTTCACTGTAGTATTTAATGCACTCATACAAACATGACTTGTGCTACAACAGCCAATCTCCCTATACAAGGATCACTCACACTCACTAAAAACATACTTTTGCAGTATACATTGTGTCTACAGCAATTAACTAGAGTACATTCAGAAACTATAATATTCATCATGGCTTTACAAAAATATACATTTACTGGCGCACATGTAGCGACAGCTTGGCACGTACGTACAACAACAATACAAAAAAGAAGACATCTCAGATACCTGCTTACAAATCAAAGATCACTTAAAGAGTATGGATGGCACTTGAGCTATAAGCAGGTAGGGTTCTTCTGGGCAGCACTGCACGACTGACAAATACAGGTAAACACTCCCCCAGAGATACTATGACTGCAAGATGTACTTTCAACACCATGGTTACAGAGACCGTGCACCACACTGGAGTCTGGTTGCGGTTCGTCCCCGTCTGGACCTGAGTGGTTCTGGACGTCCTCTGGGAGGAGGAGGAAGCATGTTAGCATGTTAGCACTCTCCATGGTGGTTTTATGCCATGGCATTTTGAGACTAGAGATTAGAAACAATCACTTGTTGGATCTAAGGGACCCAACTCAACTAAATATATCCATTGCAAGTACTCTCACTATCATACACAACACTCTCGTAGTGGCAGTTGAAGTTAAATTTGGTTCAGTCCAGAGGAGGGGTGTTGGTTGGTCATAGTTGACTTGGCTTAGTTCTCCAGCACTGGCTGATCCTGACCCCCCTCGTTGGCTGGGCTCAGTGGACCGGCCCACCAGATGGTCAGGGCGTTGTCGTTTCGGATGTCTGGTGTTGATATCATGGGGTCACCCTCCGAGTCGGAGCCTGAGTCTCCCTCACTGTCCCCCGGTGAGATGAACTGGCGCTGCCCGCTGGATGACACCAGCAACGGCATGAAGGGGTGAACACTGGAGAGGGAGAGAGACAGAGAAAAATAATTAAATTAATGAGTTATTGGAAAATGGAAAACAGGATTAAAACCGACATCTGAAACCTCAGCAAGCTTGTGTTCTTTTATAAGAGTGTATACCTCCAGTCTAATGTTCATGCAATCTTGTTGTGTACCTGATGCCATTGGTGCAGTCCCTGTGAGCGTGGAACTGGAGCTGCAGTAGCTCCTCATTGCCATCGGGGGGAGCTGTGAGGGTGTCCCACACTGACACCACTCCCTCTGTATCCCCACTCAGGATGTACCGGCCAGACCTGGACACAGATACCAAGAGACAGTTGGCATTGTAGGTCTGGAGTCACATAAAGTAAGGTGAAGGCTAAGGCCCCGGCCACATAAACTATTCTATCTGTTCATTGCGGATTGAGCCAATGGTTTCTGGGGGAAGTCATACATTGACGGACAACGAAGATGACAAGGGTCTGTCCATGTCCGTTTCGACAGAGACGACATTGAGAGTTAGTGTCTCTGGGGTTAGAGGTTAATAGACTCACGGGTCCAGGTCGAAGTAGATGCGCTGGTTGGTGGCCACACTCCTCTTCAGAGAGAACAGAACCTTGCCAGTGTCCCTCAAGTCCCAGCACAGAATCTCTGAGTCCTACATACACAACACACATCAGTCAAACTTCACTAGATTATATGTGGCAACACAACACTAACAGTAAGTGTGTATACAGTGTGTATACAGTCATTCATAATATAAAAAAGTGTGTATACAGTCATTCATAATATAAAACATATTATGGTTTGTTTAACACTTTTTCGTTTACTACATAATTCCATATGTGTTCCTTCATAGTCTTGATGTCTTCAATATTAATCTACAATGTAGAAAATAATAAAAAATTAAGAAAAACCATTGAATGAGAAGGTGTCCAAACTTTTGACTGGTACTGTATGTTATGTAAGTATTTGGATGTGTATGTGGGTGTATGAGAGAACAAAATATGTTTGTGTGTGTGCCCTGTGAGACTCCATTACTCCTCCCCTACCAATCTGTGAGGAGTGTGTGTGTGTGTGTGTGTGTGTGTGTGTGTGTGTGTGTGTGAGAGAGCTGACCTTGCGTCCACCCGTGTACAGGTAGTGCCCGTCGGGTGAGAAGAGCAGGTGTGTGAGACCTCCGTTGTGCCTGGTGGGCAGCAGTGCCAGCTGGGATCCGTCCTGGCAAGAGTAGAGGCCCGCGGTGCGAGAGTAGGAGCCACAGGCATACACAGACTCAGACGGGCTGAATGCTATGCAGGAGATGATGCCACCCTGACCCTGTTTCTTCACTGGGAAGGGGATCCATAGAGGTTTACATCAAAAACATACAGTACTGTTTCTATTTAGCCTGCTGATATGCAGTATAATCAAACAAATAACATGAATATACAGTACCTGAACAATAGCAAAGTTATTATTGTTATCAGAAATAATGTCTAGTGTTTGATAAACAAGTGCACTTATAAACTCAGTGTTTCCAAGTCCCTTTTAGAGTGTTATATATGACTACCAATAACACATTCTCCAAAGGTAACATACATATTTTAGGATCGGAGTGGCTATTATAATGTAACAATACTGTGTATATCCAAGTACTCTACTCACCTATGGTGGGCCTTTCCTCACAGTCTCGCCCAGGCCTGTCTGTGTAGAACACCCTGACTGTCTTGTCAAAGCCACAGTAGAGCTGAGAACCATCAGGAGAGAAGCACAGGGAGTGGGCTGCAGTCAGTTCATCAAGGTGGTTATAGGGTCTAAAACTAGCCCGCAGGTCACCATGGAACGCATCCCAGATGTGCACGGGGTTGTCACGACTGCTACTGGCAATACTGAGGAGGAAGAGAGGGAGGGAGAGAGAGAGAAAGAAAGTGGTGTACAATCATCTTACATCAGTGTTTGTGCCAAACACATTTGGAATCCTCAGTGACTTAAGCCTCACAATCTAAACCTCTGCTGAGCAGTCGTTTGGCTATGCATGTCACTCAGCCCTCCGTTACGGAAACAAAAAGTTTGTTGTTGCTTCGGGTTATGAGCATCAGATATGCTCTTCTCATCGATATAATTGTGGCTTTGTGAACAAACGCTGAAATCACTGCAGCTCAATTAACTAGAGGAAATTAGCCCTGCTGCTGCATTCTGTTACGGCCCTGTGTCTTTGTTCCTGTTTTGGGAAATATCCAATTATAATGCTACACTGTAGTTAGCCTGGAGCCCTGCCCAGAACATCATACAAAGGAGCCACACCAGTGACCATTCTTCACTCTCTACAGGAGGGTTGCAACACATGGCTTTTGGCAGGGAGAGAGAGAAGGATAAAGAAAGCGAGAGGGAAAGGCATTAACAGAAGCACTTTAAGGGAAGGAAAAAAAATACCCAAGACTCCCACAGCCACTCCAGCTACACACACTCAAAACACCACAACATCTAATCTCCACCAATCAAATCTAAGAACCATCCTCAGACAGCCAATCATGCTAACTCTCTATTGTCCACCTGTGAGCTCAACTTGCCATGGAAATGTCTAAAGAGCGTTCAAGGCCATGTGATCTCATCTCCACTATAACCCTTGTTGGTTCAGTTGAGCCGTTTGACGTCTAGGTGAGATGAAGGTTAGTGGTCTTGGCATGGAATGTCAGCTCCGACTAGCATCCTCATCCTGGTTAAACGCGAGCCTCTCAGGCTGCCTCTCAAGTGGTTCATAATAATCTCCTCGTGGTGTTTATGCTCATCCTTCAGCCCCTGACCCCTTTCTCTTTCTTCTCACCCAGGAGAGGTTGCCTGCTTCACAGGGTGAACCAGCACCCATGCTGGGCCCTGATCAGAGGAAACCATTTGGGGCTGCGCGCTGCTGGTAACAAGGCCTCGTTAGCAGCCCTACCACCGTCACCCATAACAACAGCATTCTCCACGGTAACGGTTGGGCGCCATTGATCTCAGCCTGCCTCGGCACACACAGACGATGTCATAATTACAGGGCTTTGCACGGCCAGAAACGCAACCAGAAAAACACACACGCACACACACACACACACACAGGAAGCCACAATAAAAGAAAACCAAAAGTCAGGAAATCATGTGGCACTTAAAAGCATTTGGAGGAGTGTTAGAGGTGAGTCATCCATCAAACATCCCCGAGGAGGTTCAACGGAAGAAAAATGGCAACTGTTTTCAAATAATGAGAGAAATAACAACGCTTTTATAGACTGTTCACAGACTGGCAAACAGCTCGGGGGAAAAAAACAAAAAAGGACTTTTTTTTCTTGAACACAAAGTCTGACTCACTCTCCACTCCTGGAAGCCTCTGGGCTTATAGACCTCCTCCTCACACACAGGCATGTACAGTACTGTATGCAGCTTCAGTCCTTTTTAGTGGAACTATATCAGATGACTAAACTCACAAGCAGGAGTCTGGGTCCAGAGAGCTCATCTTGGGGTACCAGCAGTAGTCATAGATGGTGTCTCCCTCAGCCATCCTCAGCACCGGACTCTGCCAGGGAGAGGGAGACATGGAGAGGAGGAGGTTAGGGGGAGGGGGAGACATGGAGAGGAGGAGGTTAGGGGGAGGGGGAGACATGGAGAGGAGGATGAAGGGAGACATTTGCAGGGGAGGGCAAGTCTACCAACTATTGAGGGGCGCGACTGCTTGCTTTGGCGTCCATGACCATTGGCTATAATATGATTGACAGGTGTGTAAGACCGGCTCACCATCTCAGTGAGCAGGTCCCAGTTGTAGCTGTAGATCTCCGGTGGGAGGTTGTACACACGCAGAACGTTGTCCGCACTGTTGGTCAGGATGCACGAGCCATCTGGAGCCCTTGGGGGGATAACAAAGAGAGTGGCACGGTACAAAGATGCTGAATTCTAGAATTACATTTCTATGGTTGTACAGTATCAACGTGTTTAAAGGCACAGGGACGCTTATAGAACGGACGATACGGCAATACAATCATCCAGGGCAGAGGGAGGGAGTTACCATTTGCAGCCCTTGAGGTAGTTCTCAGGTACACTGGAGTACTCAGCCCAGGAACCAGTCAGCATCTGGGGGTTCTGGCTGAAATCTAGGCTCAGGCTGCAGACATGGAAGGAGTTAAAAGTAGGCTTCAGTACATTAAAGATACATGCGATAACACTAACAACTACTTAAATAACTTGTCTCAAATCTGTACCTCAGACATTTCAATAAATGCATCTTCCAATCCTCTACTGACCTCTGTCCTTCACTGGGGCTGTCAGCTGGAGTGTTGCTCTCCTCATCCACCTCAACCTTTTCCTCTCCTCCTCCCATAGTGTTATGATCACCATTGTCTTCAATCCCTTCATTGCTTCCTCCCACTTCTTCTTCTCCTCCTCCTCCTCTTAGCTCACCTTGCTGGTTGGCATCTGTCAAACATCCAGATTAGATAAAGACATAAGTACAGTGCGATAGAAGGTCAGTCAGACACAGGTTAAATGAGAAGGATGTCATTTTGTTGGAAATCTGCCACCCCTGGCCAGTGCAGCAAAATTTAGGTTGAAGTTCCAAACAACTACATCCTCCCAAATAATAATATAACCCCCCCCAAAATGGACTTGCAGTGTCTGACATTAGCTGTTGTGTTTCTGCATGTGCGCATGATTTAAAGAGGCAGCTTCCAGAGACAGAAAGGCAAAAATAGAGTCGACCAAGAACACCCCTGGCAGTAACATGTTTGTATGCAAACCGAGTGTCGGGGAGGACGCTTCATTTTAGAAAGCATTTTTCCGGAACCAAAACTACATTCACAACTTTCTTTCAAGAGATCACATTCCCTGATCGCTACCGATTAAACAGTCATTACAACCATTAGGAAGCATTTAGAAAGCTTGAATGTTACATACTGGACTTTTAAGCACTACTAAATCACCACAGTGCTTACCATTGTGAGAACAACATGTAAGTTCACAATCTCCACAACATCCTCTTTGTCTTTCTTTTACCACAGGCAATTTGATTGACACTGACCTTTTCGCTTCACACACACGTTTATTACTTGTTATTATGAAAATAATTAGTGTATAATGTATTTTGCTATGTGATTTGTTGATCTTGAATCTTCATAATTAATTTTCATATCATCAAAGCCCACGCTTCAACATTCAAACATTTGTAGTAAAGGGGGAGTGGGTTTGATACATAAGCAGAATGCCTGCAACCCTGTCTTCTGCATGAGGATACAAGCTTGTATCCTTCAGCGGGGTACCTCCTTGAGGAGGTGAGTACAGGGAGGGTTCCACCTGTTGGACAATTGATACGGTCTTAAAAATCACTATGACTATTGAGAAAGAGCTAGAGATTAACTTAGCCACCAGCAGTACATTACCTTCATCTTGAATCAGCAGGGCCAAGTCCACAGGAACCCCTCCTGCCTGCTCTGTGGGTTCTCCATGTGCCTCAGGTAGCTCCAGGCTTAGAGCCAGTCCTTCTCCACTCAGCCTGGGCTGTTTGGCAGCTGGGGGGCACTCCTCTTCCAGAGATTCCCCCAGTCCAGAGCTCTCACCCTGGGTTACAGGTGGTAGCGATTGAGGAGGCTCGCTGTCTGCCTCTGTATCTTGTACCACACCTGCAACACCTCCGTTTTCACCACTCTCTACCGGACCTGACATCTCCCTCGATCGCGCTCTCTCTATCTCTTTCTGTCCCTCTGTTCTCAGCTGTCGTCTTCTTGCCCCTGGTGTAACAGCTCTGTATTCAGTAGTTTCCTAAGTCAGACGGTGGTGAGATAGGTGCTACTGGGGTAGTGCTTCTTCCTGCAGTGTTGCTGTCTGGGTCTGTGGGAGGATGGGGACATCACAGCACCGGACACTAGTGCACTGCACACATGGTGGGGTTGCGAGATATAGGGAGAGACAGGGCTGAAATCACATTAGAATGACAAGACCAACCTACAAACACGGAGAGCTCGTTTACACATTATCTCATGGTCCTGATCGGATGTGCCTCCACAATTCAACAATCCCACCTGTCAGTATATTCATTCAACACAAGTTCAACGTTGCTGTAGCTAGTACCTATCGACAAACCGTACAACTAATAGCAGGAGTTGACATCACAACATGTATCAAAGATTAATATAACCACATTCAACCAACGTTATAGAATGTAATGTCGGTGTAATAAAAATAGTATATGAGAAGTACCATATATCTGAGATATTAACTAGCTAACTACCATACGGATAGTTGACTCAGTTGGAAGCATCACATTAGCCATATATCTAGCTACTAGTTGCTACCGACCTGTGTTGTCTACCTCGCTGGTAGTATTAAAAGCTTCTCCGCGTGGTCTCGGTAAAAGTAAGTTTCTCTTTTGCAGTTTGAACCTTTTGCTTCCGTCAAATTGGAACTCCAAATGACAACGACCGCAACGTGAGACTCTTCTGTTATATGACCACACTCAAACGGAGCTAGGCACGAGTGATTTTGTAAACACAGGAGGCTGCCATGATGCATCAGCCACTCTTGCTGTTATAGGCTATCGCGAGACTCGTGTAAGAAAGTTCATTTCAATGTAATCGGTGGGATTCGGGTAATATCACCAAGTGGCCAGAAGAGGGAGGAAGAGACCACGAGTTGCCTGTAGACATTGCTCACTTTGCTCAATTAACCTGAAACATTTTGATTGAAATTGCCCTAACGTGATGACCAGTCTCAGTTAACCCATTCCTTACCCATTACTTTTATCAAAAAACAACAATTTCTCAGCTTCCTAGCTTATTCCTCTGTCTTGCCCCGTTTGACCTTCATGAAATTTGATAACCTTGATGATGTTGCTGGCATGGCTTTAACCCTGTTTCATTGCTGCTAGCTGCTATATTTATGGTACTATTTCTATTTTCAGGGCATTATTGATCTCTTGCTCCAGGGAAATTAGGTTATAACATCGTTAGTCAGTACTACAGCTAATTCAAAAATGTTTAGTCAAGTTGTTATTGTGGTATGTATCCCTATATTAAATGGTGGTATCTCACACAAGGATTACATTTCACACAAAACACTCAGTGAAATAAATCAATAAATGCATTTTTATTTATTTGTGTTCTCTTCAAACAAACAAAAGCCAAACTATTTACATATCCTTACATTGTTCAAATGCATTTGTTTTGTTATGTTATCTCTAAAACATTCAAAGTGTAAGCGATGGAGCTGAGCTGACTGGTGAAGTGGGAGAATTTTAGGAAATTATAATTTCAAGATCAAAACAATTCATTGATTTATCAGAATGCATACAGTTATCAAAGGCTTACCAATCTCTTCTAACAACACAATCTCTTTTCAACTTCAGTGTATCTGATATTTGAGAAGAACGATCCATTTTGGCAGCTGAAGACTTGATGACAAACCCAAGGAGATACACTGAGCTCCTAACAAATAACCACCAACAAAGACTACCCCAAGAATCCTTTGGAAAAATGTAAAAAAACACAGCCCACTGCAAAGCGCTGTCATCGCAATGTCAGAATTATTACAGATTCCCAAATCTGCTCTGAAAAATACATGCAACTGCCATTCATGAATGTAGTACTGTACTATGGGAGCAGCGATGACATTCTCTGTATTTTAGAGTTAAGAGTCTGAAATGAACACTATTTCTCACTGTTATAGATAACAGGGTCTAAAACTGGGCAGAAACACCATCTATCCTGGCCTACAGTATACGTTCCTTTGGTTCACTGACCTTGTGTTGCAAAATTAGCACATTAGCCTACAAGTAAACAATACATCCTGTTTATCAATTGCTAACATAAAGAATGTTGAAAAGAAAGTCTGAGAAGGTCTCATTCCAATGGCAGCAAATTGACTATACAACTCCCAAGTCATCTTCCAGAAAAAGAAAACAAGAACAACAAAACATGTACAAGTCGTAAAAGCCTGGAACTAATTGCCCTTCTACTAACCAGAGCCAACATGCAAGCACTTCCTGTATCCAACTACTACAAACCAAGTTGTTCCTCTAGCCAACAGATGCAGATTCTAAACAATTTCTTGAGTAAGAGGCCATACTACACTGCACAGCTGGCAGTAACAAGTTCCATAGCCCATTTCATCTGGCATTCTTAATTTGGGAGTAAACATTCCATGACATTATGGCCATTTGTCATGTTTGGTATAGACCTATAGACAAGAAAGCCAAGAATACAACAGTTTTAACACTCCTTTCCCAGTCAGCTTAGCTCCAGACAGTTCAGGCCCCAGTCAACCCCCCATCCCCCCCGCCCTACACGTTCAGCTACATGTACAAGCATTTAAAACTGGCAATTTGAACAGTCACCCTTAAAAGGCAAACCACCACCACCATCATCATCACCATGTATTGCCTACAGTTTTTTTTTGCCAACATATGCTATATAAACTGGACAGATTAATATTGTACTGTTTATATGCTAAAAGATAATATAAACAACAGTTTTGCTGTCCAGTAAAACATTCCCTCTCTCCACCAATCTAAAGCTACACCTTGTGGTGCTTGCTTTCCAATCGTCCGTTCTGTTTAATGAACCTTTTGAGTTTGCCATCTAAGGCAGATCTGTACAGTTAAGGCATGTCGAACAGAAAAACTAAAAAACATAGAAGAAAAAAGTTTACATTATTTACAAAGCAGCCAGTGCTCAAGTGTGTTGGGCCTGGCTGCTTGTGTGTGTGTTTAGGTGTCAGTGTGTTTGAATGTGTGTTGGTGAAGGTTCTGTGTGTGCATGAATGTGGTTCTGGAAAAGAGCTGTTTGAGTTTGTATGATTTAATGTCTGTCTGTGTGTGTTTTTGAGATTCTTTGACAGAATCAAGCTACATTAGTATACATGTGTGTAAAGCTCTGAGTTGTGTGTGTGTGTGTGTGTGTGTGTGAGCGTGTGTGTGTGTGTATGTGTGTTTATACAAGAGGTCCTGTTCTCTACTGTTCCAATTCCTCTGCTACTACAGCTGCTGTGGTCCCTGCTCAGAACCAAAGAGAGGTCCCCTTGTCCCTCCACCCCACCCCTCAGACCCTGGTCTGGGCTAGAGAGGTCCTCCACACTACCACTTTAGGGGTGGGGGATAGAGAGGGGCAGATGGAATAGGTCTGTACAGCAGTCAGTTTCACCCTGCTGTTGGGTAGTGAGCCAGATGTGTCATCTTCCTCAACCTCAATGAAGGTGACAGGGTGACTAGAGATGAGTCGGCAGACGACGTGACAAGCCTGTCGATTACTGGCTTCTCTTCCTTGTCTCACATCCATAATGTACTGCTGTCCTTCCCTTCGAAACAAAGGGGTTGGGGTTGAAAGAAGGATGTGGGAATATAGAGAGGAAGAGTATAAGAAAGGTGAGGTGACATGGTTGAAGAAGCTCTTCTTCCTTTTCAGCAGAGGGCAGCTTGGAACAGTGGGAGTCCTGTTGAAAAATGACAGAACAGACCTGCGTTAAAGGCAATATGGTAACAACATAACATACTCTACACATTCACCGCGAAGGATCTCAAAATAAATTCTGATGACATTCAGAGAGATGCCGTACTGTACAAACATAAAATCAGACTCATCTTACCAACAAGATGTTTCTCTTCCTGCAATCACGGACAGCCTGTTGATCTGTGGGCAGCAGCTCGGGGACAGAGGGCTAGGTGATCTGGGCAGCAGTACAGTAGGTCCCTCTCTCTCCATCCCTGCTCTGCCCCCTCCATTGGTGCCTGCTGTTAAGACACCCTAAGCCCCCAGGGTGGGCAAATGCAGCACTTTGATGAACAACAATCACCAGTCAGTCCGAGTTGCTACAGCCCCCCGCTCCACTCATATCCTTTCACCCGTCACTTATATTAAAAGGACCACTGGCAAAGTGAGGGAAACCTCCATGTAGTTCATTTACCTCAGTTTAAAAAAAAAAAAAAAAGTGGTTTCCTTGAGGAAGATTCACTCCTTATATCAATGTCTCATGAATTCCTTCATCCATTATTTTTGTCCAAGTGATTTCTTTCAGGTAATAAAAAAAATAGGGTAATGTACAGGAGGAAGAAGGCGTGTTCCTCAGTCTTTCATTTAGTATGTTGTTGTTCAGTGAGAAGGCGTTAACTCAGAGTTGAGTAAACCCCTCTCTGTCACTCTGCTCCCGTCCCAAATGTTGAGGAACCTCACAGCTTCAATGAACAAAAGTGCATAGTGAGAGCATCAGGGGCAGGGTGTGAGTGTTTATGAAGGCTGAGAGGGGGTTTTGTACTCCCTGTCTGGCCTAGTCCTGGTACCCTTGCATTTCCCTCCACTACACACCCTGCACACCTCCTTAAAAATAGAGGATAAAAGAACAAACGTTCTGCCTGCAACCGGTCCAATCAAAAGCAATGGTAGATGAGGTCATATTTACAGTTTAAAAAATCCTCTGAAAGTTCCTCTTTTTTTCCATCCACCTCACAGGTTTGTCCATCTTTGATTTTTTTTTTTTTTGTAATTTTTTTTTGTAATTTTTTTTTTTTTTAAATGTTCGTGGATCAAAAAACACAACTCCACAACCCACTTCAGGACATTTGTTTTGTTAAAGCGATGATATATTGTTTCCTTTATGCGTGTGACGTACCAAACACTACTCGTAGTACTCTACTACGCTTTCAGTCCTCTTTTCTTTAAAATACAGGCAGTTCAAAACATAAAGAAAAAGAGAAAGAATATGAAAGCAAAAAAAGTAAACAAAAGTCACACTACTGATGAGCCCACCCATCCCCAAATCCAAGACTTGAGACAAAAATTAAGACAATCTTTGATTTCTTTCTCTTGCATTCCATGTTCATCTGTCAGTCCCAGGAGACGCCCGAGAAAAGGTTAGAAGGGGGAGGCTCTCGTCTGTCACATTGTGATGTCACTCCTCCCCAAAAACATACGCAGATGAATAATGTCCATATTGCAGAAGCACACTTGCAGACCCTGCCCTACCCACCCACCCCCCTCCAAAACAACTGCACCCACAGAAATCCATGTGGTTTGTAAACAACCAAAACTCCAGTAAGGAATAGAAAATAGTCTGTTCTTTATTTTCATAGTAATATTGTTTGTACGAACAAGATTGTAGAGGCAGTGTGTTCAACTGTAGCCATTCAGAGTTATTTTTTTCTCTCACTCCATTTGCGGGAAAAAAAAAAGAAAGACCTCTCTAACCTCTTCAATCTCTTAGTTTTTTTTGTTGCCGTTTTTGAAATTTTATGAGGAGAAAATCCAGTATCATCATGGTTTCTTGTTTGTTTTTTTGGAATACATTCAATGTTTTCTTAAGAAAGAAATAACACAAACGCACTTCACATGGCGGTAATGAACAAAAAATTAAGGAAAAAATTAAAACAAACAACAAAAAGTAGCAGCCCCAAGTGCTCATAATCTTAATCCAAATACTTTTTTTTAAACTTTGTATATAATGTATATATTCATATATATATTTTCATTTATGTTTATAAAAAAGAAAAGTCATCATCATTATCAATAGCAACAACAATGAATAAGTAACACAATATGCTAACATTTTGTGCACCATCCTGCACACTTGCACAGTTTGATGCTATATTCTTGAGCAGAATCAGAAACTCGACACCTTTCATTCACAAGTTCGAGAGCTGACAAAAGGCAACTTGATCACATCCGAGGAAAACAAACTGGACTAACCTTCCAATGAATCATCCCCAGGCTAAACTAGAAATATTGTGATACATGACTTCACACACTGTGCAGAGCACTTACATAGAACACACACTCTCAAGAAAAAGTTAATGTCTCAATGGCCACTATACACTTCATCCATTCACACCTCTCCAAGGTCTTAGGCACCAATGTGCATGCATTCACATACAAACATACAGGTGAGTACCTGTAGTCATCACACACCTTGTATGAGCAGTAAAGAAGCATACGCAAGCACACGCACGTATGCACGCATGCGCACACACAGACACAGCTCTGCCTGTCAGAAACCTCACAGAGGCCTAGAGACAGTGGCAGAGGGGAGACAATGAGGGAGGGGGGACAGCCGTTACCCCCAACCCCCCCAAAGAGAGAGGAAAAACTAAACTAAACAAAACAATCAAGTGGTGGTCACCATGTGAATGAGCACAAAGCCATTCTCTACAAATGTATGCATTTCTATTACGTCTATCTGGGGATGAGGAGCTGGTGAGAGAAAGGATGTGTTGTGCGATTGCCCTCTCTCTCTCTCATTCACTCATTCAGAGACATTCATGCATACAAAGATAGTCCCTCAATACAAGGGGACACGATACACACATTCTACTCATGAAAATACAAAATTGTCATTTGAACAAAAAGACAAAATGGCATCTTATGTTTCATACATCTTGGTAAGCAATGAAAAAAAAAAAAAAAAACACATTGTGCAGACTGGTATGTTTCTGATACGCACCAGCCCTTACATGTTCAGTCACTCATACATTCACTCACCTCACTCGCTCACGCAAACATTCACAAAAATATTCATCTCTATACCTAACCCCATTTGTATTTATTTTTTTGTTGTTTTTCTATTCTTTCTTTTTTTATGCAAGTGCAAATCTTCAAGTTTTTTTTAAATCCATTTTTAATAGCTTTACTTTTTATATAAATGTCTTTTTAAAAAAACAAAACAAAAAAAAACATCAACAGTGTTTGTCTTTCAAGAAAGGATTTGTTTTTTGATAAGGTTTCAACAAAAAGGTCCCCCTGACTTTGAATACCCCCACCTAGTCTACTCCACCAACTAGTAACCTCAACCTTCCAGTTCGGATTTTCACGTGTATGCATATGGTATCTAGTGTAGATTCGATATATACACATACCATATGTATACTGATTCTGTGTTCATACAAAAAACAACAAACAACCCTATTCAAATCCCATCTTAATAAAGTGCATTAGTTTAGTTTAAGGTGCTTTTTCTTAGAAGTGCCAGAGGATACCCATTTTCCCCCTTTCCCACACATCCCTCTCCCCCCTCAAGTTAACTATTGGGGGGTAGCCCTTCTCTGATCTGGGGGAGGAAGGGCACAACCCCCTCCCTCTCCCCGTACATCCAACCTCTCAGGGCTCCCCCCCACCCTCTCATTGGTGTCCCCCGCCTCCCTCCTCCCCTCGCCTCTTCCCCTAGCAGTGCACATTGGTCATCAGGTGTCTGATTATTAGACAGAAGGCCTCAGGTAGCTATTGCTGCGGATCAGTAATCCTCCACCATCTCCATCTCATTCAGACGCTCACCCGCATTATGGAATGAGTACCCTGCAGGTAGAGCAGGGGAGGTGGGGGGGGGGGGGGGGGGGATAGGGGCATGGGTAAAAGTTAAGTCAAAGTCAAGTAACACTGTCGCTAAGACATCAATGACCAGGGTGTGAGGCCTGCCAGCAGTCAATGGGACTCATCAAGAGTCCTATTTTGGTAGTCTTCAGATACTAAGCATTGAGGCAACAGGAATGTAAGAGTGTCATATGTATGGTTATGAGTGGAGACCAGACCTACCTAAGATGCTGGGGTCCGAGTGCAGCATCATGGGCTGTTTCTTCTTCTTCATGCCTCCCTGGTTGTCGTACACCCCTCCCTTCCCCATCTGGGCTGCCTGGAACATGGACTGCAGGGCACTGGGGTTCATTCCCCGCATGGAGTCCTGGGACAAAGAGAGGGAGAGTAGAGTTACTGTCTTGTGGATGGGAGAGAGCACCTGTCTTTGTTCAAATACCCCTACAATGCATCATTCCTTTCTCCTTTCATTAAGAAAACCACTCATTTGTAAGTCACAGAATAAATGAAAACAAGGTTATGCTTTCACCAATCCACCCATGTCAGATTAGTATTCTCACAGAGCCTCAACTCAAAGCAGTCAAAGTCAGGTTTTAGACAGAGCTTACCTGCAGAGGAAAGTTCATGGTCAGCCCTGCTACTTCCTTTGATAGCTGGGAGACGGGAAGAGTGGTTACGGGTCAATAGGAACCACACACGCACGTGCACACACAGAAAATCTCACACACACACACACACACACACACACACCTGCTGCTGCTGCCTCTGGTGGTTGGCTTTCTGTTTGGCACGGCGCTCCAGGAATTGTTTGGCGAACTCTTTGGCTTCCATGGTGTCTCCCAGGTACGAGCGGATGAAGTCCAGGACCTCGTAGGGAGACTCCACCTCCTTCAGGTATGCCACAATGGTGGCCACTACACAGAATCACACACAGGGAAAAGTTAGTAGAGACAACAGAGAGGGGGCGGGGGGGGGGAGAGAGAGAGAGAGATGAAGGGAAAAGTCGTGTGGCGATGGGTGAGGTGAGTAGGAGATCTACAGAGAGAGATGAGGGACAAGAGGAGGTGAAGGGAGCACCATAAAGTGTGTATAGACATTTACCGTCCAGAGAGGAGGAGGAGTTGTTGGCGGTGGTGTTGAGGGCATGGAGCATCTGTTCACACCAGGTGGTGAAGCCGTCCTGACCCTGAGGCTTCATGCCCTGCAGCAGCTTCAGCAGCTTGTCCTCGTCATCCGTACGCTTACGCCTGCTGAGCATGTACTGCTCACTGACACAGAGAGAGAGAGAGAGATTAAATACACTTCTACTTTCATTCACAAGTTCGAGAGCTGACAAAAGGCAACTTGATCACATCCGAGGAAAACAAACTGGACAACTGTTGGATCAGAACAAGTATTGTGGTTGGCTGAGTCGTTTGAAGCTGTGATTAAATGGACGATAATGTCACGGTTAAATCACCTGTAATGATATTCATACGCCACAATATATTTTTTTATAGCACTACCTTGACAGCGGTGGTAGTTTTGAAAACTACACATATTTCTGACTGCAGGGCAGAAACCACCACAGTATAAATGCTTACGGCATTGTTTTTCTTGTCGCAATTTTCTGATTTGTTGTGTAACCATTGTATAAAACCAATAATGCCCTTGAGGCCGTGATTTATCATCAATATTGTCACTTGGTAGGGGGTTTGCCAGCACTCCGCTGAGCAACAACCACCCCCTACCTGGACCTGGTGTGTATTGATTTAGTATACCTGGTACAACGGAACCAATGGAATAGTCACAAATGCATGCTAAATCAAGCACACCTCGTGCAAAACAGAGCCCCATATCAGCGTCTAGGGGCAATCTCCCCTCCTTAGCGTGGGTGTGTCTGTACCTGAGTGAGGGGCTGCTGCGGCTGTTCTTCAGGCCCATGCTGCGGAGGCTGGCCTGGTTCTTCACAGCCTCATCCCACAGGCCCATGCCCCCTCCAGAGCTACCACCACCCCCAGCCTTGCCCTCCATCCCTCCCCACAGGCCCCCTACACTCTCCCCCCACTGACTCCCCATGGAGGAGCTGCCCATCGACAGGCCTGGGTGCTGTGGAGAAGGAGAAGAGGACACATTCATATTGATGTCACAATCAAACAGGGTGGACAGGGGAAGGGACTACCGAAAACAATCCCATACTGCCTTTGATTTATTGAATTGAATTGATTCACTATAAGTATGTTTTCAAACTCTGTATGCCATCTGTGCTCTCTCAGTGCTCAAGTGCTGTATAAATGCAACCTATCAGGAGTTGTCCATCTCGGAGTACTCACACGGTCCCTCTGCTGCTGCTGGGCTCTCTGCTGCTGCTGCTGCTTGTGGATCCTCTCAGCCTCCTGCTGCATGTCCAGCAGACTGATGCCTTTGGCTGGCTTGTTGAGGGCTGTGGTGGGCCCCCCGCTCCAGCCTGAGCCTGACCCCCCCACTCCCTGCCCTGGGGTCTGCTGGAGAAGCTTCATGATCAGCTCCTGCTGCTGACGGCACTGGGGAGGAGGACACACAGAGTATATTTGTGTAAACAATAGATCTGTGAACACAATCATAATGGGCAGGCGCACACACTGCATTCAGCTATCTGCAGAATTTACCATATATGAAACAGCAGTTAAATTATTTAAATTCCCCCACCTCCAGCACCTCTCCTCCTCCCCCCCCCTCCCCTCTTCTCTCACCTGTTTGCGTCTGAAGATCTCCTCCTCCTCCCTCCTCTTTTGCTCCTCCTGCAGCCTCCTCTTCTCCTCCCTCCGCTTGCGCTGCTCCTCCTCCTCCCGCTTTGCCCTGAGTTCAGCATCTCTCCTCTCCTGCTGGAGCTGCCACAGGGGTCAGAGGGCAGGGTTAAACAGGCATCATGAAGGAACACAGCGTTGACACATTTTCTTTCTTTTATTTTAAAAACAAAGATCCAGCAAATACAATGTTCTGTCCTAATGGCGGTTGCTCATTCTAGGCTGTGGATTTACTCTGGGAGAGGGCACCATTCCCTCGGGTTTAAAGGACCAAACTGACCAAAATGTAGTGACTCAAATTCAGCAGGTAGATGGTGAGATGATTACTATTTACATGAGGTTGAGAGGGGCTGGAGATGTGTTACTACAATCCTACAGACAGAGGGCGCTAGTGCTCACCTTCTGAAGCTGTTCGAGAGTTGGACCCTGAGTAGAAGAATTCATTGTTAAGTCCCATAGACTGGCTTCACCGCCTGAATGGAGACAGAGAGATGCAGACACGTTATTCTTCTGTATCTAACAGTAGGAACTCCAACTGTCAAAAGGCAGATCATTATTCTTACTTTGCCAGCACTGAAATTGGTGAATGTTTAGGTGTGTGTGTGGCCCGTACCTGATTGCTGTGAAGCTGAGGTATGCATGTCCCACATGGACCCTGTATCTGGCACTGACATTGACCTGTTCATCGAAGGCATCATACCCTGCTCTCCGCACCTATACCACACACACACACACACACAAGCACAAAACGCACACGCACACAGGGAAAAGGAAAAAAACATGGTTTGGTTGTTTGGTTTGGAATGAACATATTCAAATACACCTTAATGAAAAAATTATGGGGAGACACCCACACAGAGGCACGCACGCACACAGCCACGCTCACACACCTGTTGATGAGCTGGAATAGCTGCTGCTGATGCTGCTGCTGCTGGAGCTGCTGATAGAGAGCTGCTGCTGCCAGATCCTGCTGCTTCTTCAGACGATCCTGGTCCATGTTACCCTGGGGGGACAGCAACAACGTACAGTCTAAACACACATACAAATCTGACTCCACATTGAATGTAGTATTTCCTCTGTGTCAATGTTAAAGACAACAACTATACAGTAACTATAAAGTTGTTCAACTGTTCAAAAGTTACTCTGTGGAGGTTCAAGGTTTGCATCAGGAGTATTGGATTGAGCATGACTCTGGAGAGATACACCACTACAGACACACATTTAAAACAATCCCACCACACGACAACCAGAGCAACAAGGAGGGCTGCCCTTTCGGTGTCCCTCTCTATCAAACAGCATATATATATATATATATACCCCCCCTTCCCACTGACCCCTCCAGCATGCGCGCTCTCACTCACAGCAGGCCCTCGGGGCGGTAGAGGGCGTGGTGGGGGAGGTCTCACCAGCAGCGGCGGGGGTGAGGGCCCCGGGGCGAAAGGCACACGACCCCACATCTTGATGACGTCGCCCAGGGGCTGGAAGCCCTCGTCACAGCCCCTCTTCACCAGCAGGGTCATAGTGAAGTAGCCTGCCTGGAACCACTCACACATCTCCAGAGTGGTGAACGGACCTGGAGGAGGGATGAAGGAGGAGAGGAGGGGAAGAGGAGAGGTATTTAGCTTAAAAAGTTTATGTTAGAGTATATTCTGTATGCAAACCAGAGTTTGAACATATAATTGTGTGTATGTGTGATTGTTCTTGTGAGAATGTGTGTATGTAAGATTAGGTGAGTAAGTGCATATGTATGTATGTGTGTGTGTGTGTGTGTGTGTGTGTGTGTGTACCCTGGATCTCTCCCTGGGGGTCCTTGTAGAACCACTTCATGGCAGCTTCATGGGAGAGGGGCAGGGCGGCGGCTGTGTTTCTGCTCTCCTGCAGCGTCTGAGTAAAACACTCCTCCTCCAGAGACGTGTCCTGGAGAGATGCTACCATCTTCTCTGCCTCCTACACACACAGACCCAAACACAGGTTCATTTTACACCACTACCAATTATGTTATCCCACGGTACTATCCAGTGGCTTTGGAAAGTATTCAGAACCCTTCACTTTTTCCATATTTTGTTGTGTTATACTCAAATGTATACTTTTTTATTTTTTTATTTTTATTTTTTTAAATGCCATCAATCCACACACAATAGCCCATAATGGCTAAGCGAAAACACGTTTTTAGACATTTCTGCAAATGTATTAAAATTGAAATACAGAAATAGAAGTATTCAGACCCCTTGCTATGACACGCTTAAAATTAGCTCAAATGCAAAAATGCTGTCAACAAGTCACTCAATAAGTTGAATTGAGTCCATCTTAACGCAAGGATAATAGTTTATGTGATTTTGGAATTAATATCTTTGTCGAACGCGTGGCGGCTGTATGAATTTTAGGACAGATCGACTGCATAAACTTCCAGCTGATTTAGCCTCATTTGTCATTGATAAGATATCAGCTTTCCAATAAAGTGTGCATGGATTTGGCAGAGCCTATTGTGACGCTTAATAATAACAACCTACACTCACTGGCCACTTTATTAGGTACGCCTTGCTAGTACCGGGTTGGACCCCCTTTTGCCTTCAGAACTGCCTTAATTCTTTGTGGCATAGATTCAACAAGGTACTGGAAACATTCCTCAGAGATTTTGGTCCATATTGACATGATAGTATCACGCAGTTGCTGCAAATTTGTCGGCTGGACATCCATGACGCGAATCTCCCGTTCCACCACATCCCAAAGGTGCTCTATTGGATTGAGATCTGGTGACTGTGGAGGCCATTGGAGTACAGTGAACTCATTGTCATGTTCAAGAAACCAGTTTGAGATGATGTGAGCTTTGTGACATGGCGCGTTATCCTGCTGAAAGTAGCCATCAGAAGATGGGTACACTGTGGTCATAAAGGGATGGACATGGTCAGCGACAATACTCAGGTAGGCTGTGGCGTTTAAACGATGCTCAATTGGTACTAAGGGGCCCAAAGTGTGCCAAGAAAATATCCCCCACACCATTACACCACCACCACTAGCCTGAACCATTGATACAATGCAGGATGGATCCATGCTTTCATGTTGTTTACGCCAAATTCTGACCCTACCATCTGAATGTCGCAGCAGAAACCGAGACTCATCAGACCAGGCAACGTTTTTCCAATCTTCTATTGTGCAATTTTGGTGAGCCTGTGCGATTGTAGCCTCAGTTTCCTGTTCTTAGCTGACAGGAGTGGCACCCGGTGTGGTCTTCTGTTGCTGTAGCCCATCTGCTTCAAGGTTCGATGTGTTGTGCGTTCAGAGATGGTCTTCTGCATACCTTGGATGTAACGAGTAGTTATTTGAGTTACTGTTGCCTTTCTATCATCTCGAACCAGTCTGGCCATTTTCCTCTGAGCTCTGGCATCAACAAGGCATTTTCGCCCAGAGAACTGCCGCTCACTGGATATTTTCTCTTTTTCGGACCATTCACTGTAAACCCCGGAGATGGTTGTGCGTGAAAATCCCAGTAGATCAGCAGTTTCTGAAATACTCAGACCAGCCCGCCTGGCACCAACAACCATGCCACGTTCAAAGTCACTTAAATCACCTTTCCTCCCCATTCTGATGCTCGGTTTGAACTTCAGCAGGTCATCTTGACCATGTCTACATGCCTAAATGCATTGAGTTGCTGCCATGTGATTGGCTGATTAGATATTTGCGTTCACAAGCAGTTGAACAATAAGTACCTAATAAAGTGGCCGGTGAGTGTATATAGGACAGCAGAAGATGACTGTGACATCAGCCCATATTTTGCTGACAAATTCGCTCAACCTTCCCCCACTCCACACCTTCCCCCACTATATTGTAATTCACTGCCCACCACCGACCCGCTTACCGCAGCAGAGAAGTTCGTCATGGTTCTGTGATCTAATGTTAGCCTACTCCGTAGGAAGTATATGTTGCGAGGGGGTGCTGCCTAAAATGTTGTGAGGGGGGGCTCTGACATAATGACACAGGTCTGTTTGTTACAGTTGTCGTAGTAGGTTGAAATGTAGATTTTTCATTAAAACATGGAACAAAAACAAAAATGTAATGAATCAGTTTTTTTGTGCAAACATTTTCTTGATCATAATGCCATTGCCAACCTCTGTCGCACCTGGCCATTGTTAACAAATGGGTGCAGAAATGAAGGGGGAAGGAAATGTCTTTAATGGCGCTTACAACAAGCTCATCGCTTCCCATTAACAAACTAAAAAGCGCGATACAAAAAAAATCATTATTATTATTACATTGTATGAATGAGAGTAGGCTGCCCTTGCTGAAAATGTGGATGTTCGCACTCTATCAAAACAGTTTTAATGATAACAACTGTAGACTACTTTTCTATCCAGTCTCAATCCCACTGAATCCCAACATCCTTTACTCCTGTCTCATATGAAAATTCCTAACTTCATTCTGCAATCAATACGTTACATTATTAAAGCCGACTCGCACTTATTCATGACAGACTGCCTAAAACATTTCCCCATTTCTCTGCGCTGTGAGAGAATGCTTGATGACGGTATGAGAGTAGATAGAACTTGCTTGGTCCTCCTTAAAATAACCTGATATTTAAACCATTTCCACTCTTCATCTCTGCAATTCATGAGTTGCTATAATAAACTTGATTTCGCCAATCTCTGATAAGTCAAGCTGATAACACCGTGTGTCTGCTGTAGCAGCGGCATAGAGGTATACCCAGCTGCAATGTAGAGGTATACCCAGCTGCAATGTAGAGGTATACCCAGCTGCAATGTAGAGGTATACCCAGCTGCAATGTAGAGGTATACCCAGCTGCAATGTAGAGGTATACCCAGCTGCAATGTAGAGGTATACCCAGCTGCAATGTAGAGGTATACCCAGCTGCAATGTAGAGGTATACCCCGCTGCAATGTAGAGGTATACCCAGCTGCAATGTAGAGGTATACCCCGCTGCAATGTAGAGGTATACCCAGCTGCAATGTAGAGGTATACCCCGCTGCAATGTAGAGGTATACCCCGCTGCAATGTAGAGGTATACCCAGCTGCAATGTAGAGGTATACCCCGCTGCAATGTAGAGGTATACCCAGCTGCAATGTAGAGGTATACCCAGCTGCAATGTAGAGGTATACCCCGCTGCAATGTAGAGGTATACCCCGCTGCAATGTCAGTGTGCTAGTATTAAAAGCTGGCCCACTGTATCACTACTTCCTGTACTAATACTGCTACACCAATGAAGCCATCATCACCTGATACAGAAGTACCGTAAAACTTCCAGTAAGCACCAAGTCTCCAATAAGCACCAAGTCTCCAGTAAGCACCAAGTCTCCAGTAAGCACCAAGTCTCCAGTAAGCACCAAGTCTCCAGTAAGCACCAAGTCTCCAATAAGCACCAAGTCTCCAATAAGCACCAAGTCTCCAATAAGCACCAACTCTCCAGTAATAGCCGGGGCACTAATGACATTGAAGCCAATAGGCAGCTGTCCCTAATACACGCCGGATCCAAATTCATTGTTTACCGGTATGTATTCTCTGTTGCTAGCAGATGTTTAAAGCGACACATTTGACTGTGGGCGACCGTTGCAACATTATCGGTATGTAGCCTATCTGACAGACGCAGCTGTCAATAATAAATTACCATATCTATCAAAGATGCAGGTTAACTGGGTTTTGTTTTTAGGCTTATATCGTTGATATAATGTTGGTGGACATTTTTTCTCAGTATGGTATATATTCAGTTCTGTCATATCGCAGGTTTGAGCAGCAGTTTGGCAACAGTGGTGGGGGTTAAACAGAATAACTAAATAAGTTTTATGGTAGTCTTGCATTGCCGCTCTTACCTGTTGCAGGTGCTTCATGCCCTCATCGTCCTCGGTGTCACCCCCCGATGGTGGGAGGTTGGTAGCAGCAGAGGAGGAAGGAGGTGGTGAAGGCAGACTGGAGGAGGTGCTGGGGCTGAGCTGAGTAGAGCCCCCTGCTGGCGCTCCATCTGAAACAACCACAGGAGAGCGTGTGCTACTGTTAGTGATGAGGACTGGTGCTCTCATCTATTCATCATGCTACTGTCCAGCAGAGCTTGCTTTTTTTAAAGGGGCTTTTAAAATTAAAACGGCCCACACCAGCCACGTTTGTTTCCTGGCTTTCCTTGAAAAAGAAAAAAAAAGTCTAAAATTACAAAGAAAGGATGCATGAGTGCACCGGGTGATGACGTCGATCTTTCACTGAGCTATTTGGGAAAGCATTAGCAGATGTAGCTAGGAGCAATTCTCAATCAAATGTGGTGAAAGGTTGTTTGACTCAAAAAAGTTATTGATGGTTATATCAGAGGGTTATATTTGAGTCTCAGCCGGTGGGCTCTAACTTTATAAACAGGCTAGCCACGTCACACTTCACAATAGCTATAAGAAATGTCACATCACGGCACATGGGAAATCGTTTTAGGAGGAGCTAAGAAAAATATTGTATGTGGCAGTGAACAAGTGTAGGTCTATCTATGATAAAATCAATCAGAGATGAACGAGGGGGAGAAAAAGAGAGAGCGAAATAAAAAGAGAAAAATGCAGAGAGATTAGAGCGAATACCTTCACATAGCATCTTGCTGGCCTTGGCAGGATGGCTGTTGGACATCATGGTTGCTTCCACCTCACTGAGGGTGAGCTGGTGCTCAGGGGCCAGGGTCAGGGCAGGAGGAGCAGAGAGAGCAGGGGGAGAGGAAGGGGTGGTAGACTTCACCTCCCCCTCACTCACAGTGGCTGCTGCCTCTTTTACATCCACTGGTGGAGGAGGGAAAATAAATAATTACTTATAAAAATAATTAAGTACAGAAACATACGAGTTAGTTAAATGTCTTAATTAGGTTGTTTGTCTTTCCACCTGAGATATGAAAAACTGAGGTGACAAAGACTCATATAAACCTTGCGTTACTTTGAGAAGATGTTGAATAAAGGTGACAGAGAGTCCATTGCCCTCACCTCTCTCTCCTCCATTGCCGTTTCTCTCCATGTCGGAGAGGCTCTCCTCCTCTTCCTCCATCCCCTGGAACTCCAGCTCCTCATCCAGGATAGGATCTCTATCACCCTTCTAAGCAATAGAGATGGAGAGAGAGAGAGAGAGAGAGAGACAGAGAGAAAATGACACACTGATACAAATTTGAGACAAAATGACAGAGACTAATAGGCTCTCACACAGACACACGCACATGAGCATTCACACACACACACTCTACCCTGATAGGGAGGAAGGCCCCTGTGGCGTCAAAGGTGCCCATCTCTCCATCCTCTTCATCAGTGCACCACTCAGGCAGGTCCCTGTTGTCGACATGCCTGTGGCCCCCCTCTCCAGGCTCCCGGAAGTCAAAGTCAAACTTCCTGCGACGCCCCTCCCCTGCACCCACGTGTTCTCGCCAGCCTGCTGACCGAGGACCACCGTCTGAGAGAGAGAGAGTTTCAATGAAAATGTAGCTGGACACATTAACAGAAAATCTCCATTGAAGATGCATTGGGCTTAATCTGTGTCCAGGAAACCAGGCCAGAGAGCAGGGGAAGTACAGTGTTTCCATGATGGTGCCCATGTGTGTGTGAGTGAGAGAGTACTACTGTACCATCTCTGCGGACGCCTGCCAGTCTCCAGTTGCTCCCTGGCTCCGCCGCTGCCGACCTCTCCTCCTCCTCTTGCTCCTCTCTGAGAGTACGCCAGTTCTCACTGTCCGAGCGCGTGTAGTCCTTCCTCACCGCCACCGGCCCCGCAGTCTCCTCAAACCCAACACGCACTACATCCCTCCGCGGGAGGGGCTTCTCAAAACGCCTTTCACTGGGGTTGAGAGAGACAGGGGTGGGGAGAGGAGGGGTGGAGAGGAAGAGCGAGAATAACCAGTCAGACATGACTCCTCTGCAGTTTGAGTAATTCCTAATGTCTCTCTCTGAAGGGCAACATACAGTAGGGCACTGGTTTAGCGTAGAGTAGTGCACATGGGTTGGGGTATCATTTGAGACGTAACCACCAGAACATTCAGGTACTAGTGAGAGAGGGAGGGAGTGAACAGTTGGTACCTGTTGTCCCAGCTTTGGCTGCGGTTGATCTCTCTGGCACTGCGGCCAAAGCCCACCTCTCCATCCTCAATACTTCTTTGGTAGAATCCACTTTCTCCTCTGCCTCGTCCTGAACACACAACACACAGGAGGATTACAATAACATGAACATCACATAAATTGCAGTTTCCTCCACCGTCCCAAACCGGACACTAACCGTTTACTTTAGAGAAATGTGTGCAAACAACGCTGTGTGTGCAAGGTGATCTCATAAGTACAGAAGTTTGAAACAGGTGTGGCTTGACAAAAGGGCTGTTTATAAAGGCCAAGAGGAAGTGTGCTACATCAAGATGACAGGTTGAGTATACAGAAGAAACTAAGACTGGCTAAAATAAACCATTTTCCTAAACTGTTAAGGGCTAGAGCTCTGTGTTCCTGCGCCCCAAGTCCAAGTTGATTTGTTGTTCGGAGCAAATCAAGGATCAGCTTACGTTCCCCAATATCTAATCTCAACCATAAGAGGGGGGGGAACATAAAACTGATCTAAGGTCAGCCTTTATTCCCAACTTCCTGCTTGACTGCTATTCAGGATTGGTTCCTCACCTCGGCCTCCTCGCGTGGTGCCTCTGCCCCGAGCCACGCCCGCCGGGCCCGCTGCCCCTACTCCTCCTCCTCCTCCCCCTTTACCCCCCATGAGCCTCAGCACAGCCACGCTGTTCACAGACATGGAGAAGTTCCTCTGCACAGAGAATGGAAAAATGCATAGAATGTAAGTTCACTATGTGTGTGTGTGTGTGTGTGTGTGTATGGAAGAATGTGTGAGCAAGTATGTAGGTGTGTGTGTGTGTATAAGTCTAAATGTGTGAACAGGTGTGTGTGTGTGTGTGTGTGTGTGTGTGTGTGTGTGTGTGTGTGTGTCTGACCTGCTCCTCCTCAGTGAGAGCAACCAGAGCCAGTGGCTCCATTGGCTCATCTTGCAGAATAGCAGCAAACTCCTTATCCTGCATGTCCTCCGGGACCTGAACATGACAACCAGAAACACAATATACAATGTAAACATTATATCCTCTGAGATTTCAACAGCACATCAGAAACTCTGCATAGCAGGTCCAGTTATAGCCTATGAAATAGTTTCTACCTGGTCACCCCTCCAGTCCAAACAATAGGCTGTAGCATAGTGGTAACCGGTAAGGGCTATCCCAGTTAGACTGATTCTCTACCCTCCTCCCCAAAGTGTGTACTCACTCACTCCCTCTCATGCATTTAGGGGCTGGAGGTAGTTTCCACACTATATACTGTATAACACCTATACTGTGGAGTTTAACAAGTGAACAAGTACACACTCCCGTAGAGAGAAGTGTAGAGAACTGGACAGCAGCCTCTTGGTGTTAGAGAGTTCCTCCCATAGACATACAACACTAGATAGGCTGATGTCAGACACCTAATGCACTGGCATGGGACAATTTGGCAGCCATCTTACCAATTAATCTTTTAGCCAGTTTTAAACCAGCTATAACAGGAACCTATGGCATGTTATGTTTCTAACTGTTGTATTTTCTGTTCTATGGTTCCTTCCTCTCACCTTGTTGTCATTGATATAAAGTGCTAACATCTCTTCTCGGCCGTAGCGATACTCGGCCAGCTTGTACTTTGGCATGGCAGGGGAGGGAGGGGGGGACGTCACACTTCCCCCACTGGATAGTGCACGGAGCCTGGGGGAGGGGCACAGGGAGAACACACAGTCAATGAGAAAAATCCACAGGACAGGACCATACACTATTTAATATATACTCCACTGTCACCCTTAAACAGTCATATCAGAGGCCTTTCGATAAGTGAAATACTTAGAATGTTGGAAATAGCATTGTAATACATTTATAGATTTATTACATTTTCAGTTTGAACTTTCTTTGACATTGCACCATCCTGGACCCAGCCAGGACCCACAACTAACGTGGCTAAAACA
Source organism: Argentina silus (assembly GCF_951799395.1). NCBI lineage: Eukaryota > Metazoa > Chordata > Actinopteri > Argentiniformes > Argentinidae > Argentina > Argentina silus. The sequence continues at coordinate 12,178,179 of NC_139655.1, forward strand.
ACACACCCGACATAATATTTACTTCCCAATCTCAGCATGTCATTGAAAAATGTGCTTGTGGATAGACCACGTTCCACGGCCTATCCTGTCACAATAGCTCTCTATGTTCATGTTTTCGCTGTGTGTCAGAGGCATATCATATGCAGATGGTACTTTTGAAGAAAACTGAAAAAAGGGGAGAAAAAAGGCATCTAGTATGCTGACCGTACAGTACATGTAAACGGAGAAATAATCTGGCGTTTGGCTGCGTACCAAGAATGCACACAGCAGTCACACTCCATTAAGAGATGGCCTGGTACCAAAACAGGGCCTACGCCTCCCATTAATCTTTACACAAACATTTACTGAGGGCTGAGCACAGAGGAGAGAGAGAGGGAAGGGAAATGGACAGAATAGAGGGAGGAGAGGAGGAAGGTGAGAGGGGGAGATCGAAAATTGTAGGACAAGAAGCACATCATAAAACAAATTTTTTAAGCATGCCATAAAGTAAAGGAGTGAAGAGGGAGACATGAGGGAAGACGGCAGATAGCTGGACGGACAGGAAAAAGAGGTATGACAAAGTGTGTGGATTGAGAGTGAGCCAGGAGAGAGGGGGTGTGTGTGTGTGTGTGTGTGTGTGAGAGGTCAGTTACCATTCTGGGCCGAAGTTAAGTGTCTCAGCAGTCATATTCTTCACGTCCTTACAGAGCTGAGTATCTGGAGTGCAAAAAACAGTACACTGGTTAGTGCTTGCTTGCATGCGTGTATATACACACACACACACACACACACACACACACACACACACACACACACACACACACACACACACACACACACACACACACACACACACACACACACTTACCCTGTCCAGGTGAGAGGACCAGGCTGGACTAGGCTGGACCAGGCTAGGACTGGCTTAGTTAGGCTTAGGTGAGAAGGCTGAGTGGTGTTTTAGCTGTAATCACAGAGCTCCCCAAACACACAGAGAGAATAGCTGCCTGTTTCAGGTGTTTATGGGGTAGGGTACTGGGTGGGGTAAGAGGACCGTTTGGTGGAGGGAAGCCTCTGCTCACAGCCAAAAAAGTTGCAAAAATAAAAACAATGACAAAAAAAATAATTGTAGAATCCGTCGGTGAAACGAACAATGTAAAACACTCTCAAAAGTAACAATAATGATTACGATAACATCAGTAATATCACTTTGACATTAAAAATAAGATCATTCATTGATAAATCAAACACAGGAAAAACAAAACAAGATCAGGCTGCTGGAACAGCTGCCAGGAGCAGACTCCCTCCTTCCTTCTCTCCCTCTCTCTGTCTGTCGTTTTCGCTCCGACTGAAACGTGGCTTGACCAAGACCCTCCAGATAACTCCTCTGAATCCTGTCCTCTTCAAACTGCCAAAACAATGACAGAGACAAGATAGATTAGAGAGAGATAGAATGAGCGAATGGGAATCAGAGACCAAACAAATGAATGGTCACATAAAGAGACACACCCCGGTTCACTCTGTTTGGCAGACTGCCTATCATTCTGATAGCCAGAAGGCATTGTTATTGGGTTATTGATTTTTGAGTTGCCTTGACACATTATTATATGTAAGTGAATAAATTTGGCCTGTTTGTGGAGGCCTTGATTGAATCAATCTGTTTAAGCATTTTGAGCACAGGACATCCATTGTTCTGTAAAGGATAGAAAAATACACAGCTACAGTCTGTGATCTTCTATTTTGCGCGTGTGTATTTCATTTATTTCGAATGGCCACACAATTTAATTATCAACATTCAGAGATCTTTGGTGACAAATATAATGAATTAAGACCATTTTGTTTTTCAAATTGAATGTCAATTGCAAGCCTCAAACATTACAGTGATGTCACCCTCGTGTTTCTTATTGGAGAAACAAGCACCTGCAAACATCATGGCAACAACAGCAATATCCAAGCAGCAGAATACCACTACCAGGCTCTATGGTACAACAGGTAAGCATGGGCTGGCATTATTTCTTCATTCTGCAGTTGATCAGCTAAAGACATCCATATAAAAGTTATTATCCACTCATAAAAGGATCCTTTAAATCGATAGAAGGGCATCAGTTAGGCCTAATCAGCTGAGAGGTAATGTACAAGATGAACAAGAGGCACCATCATCACTGGCTGAATAAAGTCTGGAGGATTAAATAATAACTAGACAATATTTTGAATGAAAGGATTTCCTCAGGATCAATGTTGCTTGTCACTTGCCACCAAAACAACATGTAAAGAGAATTACTTACAGCACTACTTGCATGTATTTACAGTTAAATCATATCATAAATAATCAATATAAAATAAATATTGATAACCGCAAACTAACACCACCAGCCTGGTGATTTATATGGCACAGTTTCCTGAAGATCAACTGACACCTTTGTTTTATGGGAAGATAATATCACCAATACATGATGACTGGCAACATCACGGAGTGAAGCAGAAAACATTCCAATAATTGCGCAATAACAACAATCACCTGTCAACTCTCAAACACACCAAAGAAGAAGCTTTGCATGTCATGCAAAACTAGAACAAAACACACCTATATGTATTATATGAAGTAGAAGTAGTATATAACTTTGAGAATAATTTTGATATATTTTAACCTTCCTAGGTGGACATGGGTGTCTGGTTGTATACGAGTTGCATATCGCGCCCCGTGCACACACCGTTGTTGACCAATAAGGGTGTACAACAATGTCAACAGTAAACAACATGGTTCAGTGGGTCAATTTGAACACTAGGGCGGACTAGACTATTTTCAATTCAATTAAATACACTGTGCCTCCTCATGTAGATGACGGATATATTGTAGTTATGACAGACAGGTGAGTTATGCTAATCCTGTTTGAGAATGGCTGAGCTAGCTAATGCCAGTTCAGCTTCAAAAGTTGGCTAAAATGTAGCTAGCTGGCTAGTAGGATGGCTCGAGCGGACCTAACCCTGGCCTGGGCATTCAACTTCTCGGCTGCTGTCTTTATGTTTTATCAATAAAAAAATATTTCTCCGACATATCCAATTACAGTTGCATAACACACAAGCTAGCTATATATTGGCCGTGTAGGGCCTTGCTTCACTTGCATGGTTCAACTAGTGACACAAGATATGGCGAAGGGGGCGGAGTGTCCGCGTGTGTGAAAATCAACTCGCCCCCCTTCCTCCTCAACCGGCCGCAACCTACAACTCGATCCCGCTGCTTACTATGGCCTGCCCTTCCACAACCTCAACAAAACAAACACAAATAACAGCGACGGCACACGGGAATGCCATCATCCTACGGCACACACATAATCTCTAGGAAACCAATGTTTGCATTCGATAGAATTTAGGCATTTGTCGTTAAAATGGGACAAGATCAAGAGTGATTTAGCAACGACGTGCTAGTCAGCTATGTGACACTGCCAACCATTCCAAAGCGCCCATGCAAGGGGAGAAACCATGGCTTACCTTTTCTGAAGCAATGTTTTTATTTTTCAAAAACGTATTTTTGTATAGCTACAATCTTCACTTTGCATTCAAATGCGTGGTTTCCTTTCTTATTCTGTAGATGTCCTCCTCCAACAGAATGTTGCCGATACTCTCATTAAGTCGTGCTCAATATTTTATTTATTATTTTCCCATCTCCTACGGTCGCTGCGTGTTGATGTCTGGTCTGCTCGGTACTCTTGTTGTTTGTGTTTTAGAAAAATGGCCGTCCCTACACGCACCACGTGACCGGTGTAACGAGTGGTTGACCAATGTTTAGCTTGAAATGCTATTTCAAGACAGATCCACCCCCGCTTGCCTTGCACAGATCATGCATTTGAGCCACAACCAGAAGCCTTATAACCAAATGGTTGTGCTATAATTTGGTTTGGCATTGTGACTTGTAGCTAGTGGCGGATGGATGTCATGTCCTTAAAAGCTGTGCATGTTTGTGGGTCTCCTTGAAAGACAGCAAAGTTAACATTATCAACAATGTTGACATTTAGGTAATAAATAATCGGCTAATAAACGGAACGGGAGACTTTTAGTGAATCGTCGGATTTTATTTGGGTAGCACGAGGACACAAATCAAACACCTCTGTGCCCAAATGAAAAAAACAACATATTTCCGACCACTCAGGCGGTGGCGCAATATTAATTTACACAATGCGGCGAATGTTTTATTTTTTTCGACAATGATATCCGGGGCATACAAAAATAACCTTTGTAGTTCCGGAAGTTCATAAGCCGTTTAGCTTCAGCGCTACAGAAACGGGGAAAATAACAATTTTGGTTGAAAAAGCAGTGACTGAAGGTACAGTATGGTTGTGTTGACTTGCTACTATTGATCGTCTGTTCAAAGGAGATCACTCCATGCATTAGCCTCGCTCAGAGTCTGACAATTACATTCAGTGGACAACATCATGGCATGTTTGTCACTGATACACAGACAGCAGTGGTAGTCATTCATCATTCCCTCAAAGAGAAATGATACTGTATATGGATACATGTGGTTGGATGCCATTTCACAATATGATACATGGTTTCTGTTGTTGTCTGTCTATTCTGTTGTCATTGTGTTTATTCCTATAATATGTATAATGTTGATCCTGTGTCTTTACCGCTTCCAGTTCTTCACCCCAACCCACCCTGTCCCTAAGAGATGACAGAGCCACGCAGCCCAGTCTCTGTGTCCGTGCCTCAGACACCCCCTAGCCTGGCCTCAGCCGATGGGACAACAGTCGATATGGACCCCGTGGAGTACACCCTCCGCAAGCGACTGCCCAGGAAACTGCCCAAGCGCCGCAACGACGTCTACGTCAACATGAAGACAGACTTCCGGGCACAGCTGGCCCGCTGCCAGAAGCTGCTGGAGGGCGGAGCCCACAGGGAGATCTGCATTCACGGGCTCGGCCTTGCTATCAACAGGGCCATCAACATCGCCCTGCAGCTCCAGGCCAGCAGCCAGGGGGCACTGCAACTGGCGACCAACACCTCCACAGTGGAGTTGGTAGACGACCTGGAGCCTGAGGACCCAGACGAGGCCGGAGAGCCCATGACACGCACCAGGAATAACTCTGCCATACACATCAAAGTGTTCTACCCAGACCCACAATGACCTGAGACATACTGCCTGCTGAACCTGCCCCTAAACTGCTACTGTGGTTGCTGAGAACCAGCTATTCAGATGTAGGGAATTAGGAGAATTATCTGTGAACTGAATCCTGAGTTATGTTCTCAGTTTTTGTCATCAGTTGTTGTCAGTTGTGCTGTCACAGTGTGTTTGTCAATATCAAGGTGTTGTATCCTTTTTTATGACCAGTTCCTTTGCCCAATCTGAAAAGGAGATCAGATAGGTTGCACTGAGACCAACTCATCTGCTGCTCCTGATGTGTATATGCCATCAGTCTTGGTCCCACAGGAAATTATTGATGACTGACACTAAAGGCTATTTTGATCACATTTGTATGTGCCGAAGAGAAAATGTGTCCTGCTTTGGATGAAGATATGCCTGTTAGGTCCCACTTCTACATACATATACAAGTAATATGTTCTTCCTCTAGCTGTGAACATTGTATATTATTTAACATTTCAGTAATTTGCTGATAAAAGTTAGGGACTCATTTAATTCAGGCAGGCAGACCTGCTAAATATGCATTCACATATCAAGGCCATATATTGATTACTAAGGTCTGTTTAAGACCTCTTCAATGTTTGCATATCTTTTTTTATTTGATGGTCAACATAACATGTTTGACAGTTTTTCTATTTAAGAGTGTGTATATCTGTAAGTGATCTCATTTTTATGTCATAAAATAAAATGTGGGAAACATTGAACTGACCCATGTCTCTCATTTTTGCAAGCATATGAAAATGGGTGATGACCCTCACAGTCTAACATGCATCAGTAGCTTACAACTGAATTTGCTTCTTACATACTGTATATCATTGAGAAAAAACATTGACATCATTTGGAAATATAAAACCAAAGTATTTGTAGTGCTTTGCAACTTCTGCAACCTACCACCAGGACGGCATCCTACAAACTGGGATGATTGAAGGGGCACACACTGCAAGTCTGCAGGGGGCATGGGCTAGTCCCCCAGTAACCAATGCAACCAATGATAAACTTACATGACTATGACAAGTGGAACCATAATAATCTGTTATACATGGTAACAGTGAATGTCCACTTGGTGGCAGTAGAACACCATTGTCTGTCTCTTTCTCGCTGCTCTATTTATTTCAAACCCTTGGGCCATGGTTCTTGTAACAAGCAAGCTGATCTATAACTGTCATGATATATTCAAATTCATCACCATCAACACTACACTTGGGAGAATACAACGTCAGATTCATACATTCATCACCTCAATTTAAGGGAAATTAATTCAAACTGAACATAGAGGACATTAGGAAACCCAAACTGAATGCCTGGACTGTTGAAGTGATCTAACCCTAACTCCAAATCAAGGGTTTCTTTCCCCATCTCAGAGTGGAGGTAAGCAGGACAGTGAAACACATAAAGAGAGGCACTTACCCAATAAACTGACAAACTTCCTCTTGCCTTGTTTTCCTCCATTCTTTTTTATCTAAGAATAATATTTTGTAATCAAATAACAAACGGCACTGTCAAACAGAAAAAACAACAACAAAACAAAAAAAACAGGAAAAAAACCATGTACAAACATCCTTACAAATCTGCACTGTGACTAAGAGACTCTCAAAAGGGAAACAACAAAACATGACAAACGTATTCCAAATTTGAAAAGATCCGTAATGAGGCTGATTGGCTCCTGTGTGAATGAAGGAGAGACAAGCAGACAGGCAGGATGTTCATCATAAGGACCAATCAATATTTTTCCCGGCAGCCCTGCTATCTGCGTAGACCTCTATTTGAGCAGTGGTCCGTGTGAGCCAGATGCACTCAACAGCTTCAAAGTTGTCACGTAAGCCCCCCTCCTGACCTCTCTCTCTTCCTCCTTTACCCCATCTGATGAAGACCATGTTGACCCCCCCCCCCCCACACACACACACACACACACACACACACATATTTCTTCAATTGGGTGAAGAATTTAGTAAAACTGTCACACACATCAACACAAATACACAGGAAAACAGCAGTGCACAAAAGGATATGATGTGTACAAATACCCTTACAACAATGTTCAGCAGTGTAATACATTGAGTATGTTCAAGAGCTACACTCATAATGAGGCCACTAGGTCCTAAACAATTACAGTTACTGGTGCTTAAAAGTAGAATATAAATAATAAAGTAGAATATAAATCTCTATAAATAGTTAGTACAAAAGCAATATAAAATACATTTAAAGACAGACAATGAGAAATCGATAACAAAAGTACAGTTAGACAAGTTTTGTATACAGACTATGAGGCGTGGCTGTGAAGTGTGAAAAGTTTGTGGTATAGGCCTCATCCTGTTGTGAGATAGGCAATCATTGCTCTGCTGTCTGTTTGGGACTGAGAAGTAGATCTCAGTCAAGGTGTCATGTGCAATCCATGTTGAGGAGCAGTGTTTGGGGATGATAACTAGGGTGGATCTCAGAGTCCTACTCGTGCTAAAACACAGACATACACACACACACAGACAAATTCAAACATACACACCTACACACACAAAGTGCAGAAGACTGCCCATTGATTGCTGTAAAGCAGTACATTCTCTGGGCCTCATTCCTTGTACTGTAGATGTGTGGCTGAGATTCACCACAAACTTCCCTCATGTCAATATTCCAAGGTGCTGCCTGCTCTGGTCCTTCTAAAGCCCATTCAGGACTGTTCCGTCCATAAAGCTTTATCCTCTCCAGTGAGGATTGATTTATCCAGTCTGCACACTCTCCTCTGTGAGTTCTACCTGGAAGTATGCAGAGTCAATAGTGCCCAATCCCACCCCTGCCATGGGAAGCTCCAATCAGCTTGGGCCAGACTCAGGGAGACCCAATCAGCTGCCGTCATGGTGGCAAGCAGGCGCATCGTACATCAAGAGGTGCACTTTCCCTCGCAGGAAGTTGAGGTGGACTTGAAGCAACTTTAAGGCGGATGATACTGGCCAGGTCTCGACTCCTGTCACTCCTGCTGTAGGGGTATATTCCTGTCAGGAGACACAGGAAGGAAACTATCAGTAGGCGAATCGGAATACTGAAACAAAATTTATATAAACAAAATTATTTCAGTCTGATTAAAGACAAAAATACCCCCTCCCCCATGTTATCTTATTTCAGCCTGAATAAAGTCCTTGAAGTTAATAGGAATAATATTTGGACTTGTTTTTACTTTTATCAGCAGTATATCACCAGGGTAAGGTGAGGATAGAACAGGCAAGAACTTTTAGAAAAGAATAAAGACTATGCCTAAACCTAAGAAACCTGGACACTAGAGAATCTACTAAGACATAACCTGGAGGACCGCTTGAGCAAACAGAACATATGAGAAGTTACAAGCTACAGCACTGAACAAGGGAAAAACACTACTTGTAGGGAGAGGTCCTTAATTAGAAATAAGATGCACCTGAGTGCTAATCAATCCTTGGGGCGGTCTCCGTCACCCTCTAGTGATCAGATGGAACTGTGACACTGGTAAGGTCAATGGGTCGCAGACTTCAGGTAGTTATTGCATGTAAAGGATTGTCGACCAAATATTAAAAATGTGTGCTTAATTTAGACATTATATGAATCTGTCCCATTACATTTGGTGCCTTGAAATAGGGGGACTATGTATAAAAAGTGTTCTAAATGGTGAAACCAATATGTACAGAAATACCATCAAATAAAAGCAGAGAATCTCTCCTTTGATCTCATAGTAATTGTTTGATTTCAAAAAAACTTTTGGAGTATAGAGCTAAAATAAGAAAAAATGCTTCACTGTCCCATTACTTACGCATGGCACTGTATATCCACTATAACAACTTATATATCCACTATAACACAGCAGCAGTGATGGAATACCAATCCACCTATGACCTGGCTTGACCTGGCCCAGGCTCACCTGGATGTTGAGTCTGCGCAATACCCGTCTGATGGTGACGATGTTTCTGATGCTGTTGTCTATGTGACTGTGGAGTGCTGTATTGGTGATGGAGGCCCGTAGAGAGCTAATGGTCTGGTTCAATAGCCACAGGCCAGACTGTACCTCCTGAGCTTTCTCCACTGCCTGTCAGAATACACACACACACACACACACACACACATTCATATTGTGCTAACAGAAGAGAGGTGGCTAATTCAAAGGTGAAACACATTCTTAGGCAGATAGAGAGGGTCAGGAAGAACATGTTGTTATTGTTACTCACATTCTTGCTCTCCCAGACGCTTAAGTCCACTTTGCTTTGAGGAACAGTGACAGGCCCTGCAAGAAGACCACATCCCTCTTTACACATTTTCTGGAGGGGGGGGGATTAGAAGGAGAGGAGAAAAGGTTAGACAATGTTAGAATCATGACATGTCTGTCTGTCTGTCTGTCTGTCTGTCTGTCTGTGTGTCTGTGTGTGTGTGTGTGTGTGTGTGTGTGTGTGTGTGTGTGTGTGTGTATGTGTGTGTGTGTGTGTGTGTGTGTGTGTGTGTGTGTGTGTGTGTGTGTGTGTCTCACCATGGCAGCCTCTGCATCTTGAGCCTCCTTGATGAATACGTCTAGGACCCGTAGGTCACAGACAGGCTTTAGGGGTGACGGTAGGCCTTGTCGGGTCCACTCCAACACCATCAGCAGCAAGGCAAAGCGTCCTGTGGATACACACACACACAGTGGGCCTTCAACAAACACTGTCTCACCATTACAGATTACCTGTACTGAAGCAGCTTTCTGCCCCACAAAAACTGTGTTAGAATGAATATCCAAGCAAATCAATCAAGAATAGACTATGCGTACAGAATACACACAGTGCACTGCACTCTGTGTGTCTGTGCCGACTGTTAAGGGGCCTTGATGGCAATTGGCCACAAGGGGTGAGAGATGTCTTGCTAAGCCTTCTGGCACAGTTTACTGTACTTGAGGTGCTCCAGTCGATCAAGATGAATGTAAAGATTCTCAGAACGATTTATAAAAGCTTATTTCCTCTGGAACATAGTGATAGCAATAACAACAATGAAAAAAAAGGAAGTCAAGGCATACATTTGCATGGAATGAATTGAACATTGGCTTGGCTTGGAGCGATGCATTCTGGCCTGTGCTTGTGAGTATCATTTATTTATTTCTGTATAATTTTGCCAACACTCCTCTGTCCTAAATCTCACCTGATCTCCCTCCCTCATCTTACCTTCACTCCCTCCCTCTCCCCCTCCTTCATCCTACTTCCACCACCTCCCTCATTCTACTCACCCCTTCCCTCATCCTACCCTCTCTACTACCCTCATCCCTTCCTTCATTCTACCCTCACCCCCTCCCTTATCCTACTCTCACCCACTATCCTGTGAGGACGTCCCATAGTCCTGATGGTAACCACACTGAACATGGAAACACAGTTACCCTACTGGCATCCCCATCCACTGACGTCAATGCTATCCTCACGCGGTCACAAAGCCTGCAGTCATCATATATTAGGAGCACCATCAGACTGGCAAACAGGATGGCCTCAGATCCCTCACACGTCCTCCATGAGGAGTACCAATGGTGAAACCAATATGTACACAAATATCATCAAATAAAAGCAGAGAATCTCTACTTTAAGCTCAATTAATTAATTGTTTGATTTCAAATCAAAACTTTTGGAGTGTAGAGCCAAAAAAAAAACAATGCTTCACTGTCTGATTACTTACGCAGGGCACTGTACATCTGAATTGCATGACTATGAGGTAATAACTCCTCTGACCGTCTGTTTCTCTTTGTATTTGTTTGTTGTTGTTCCATCTGTTACACAGAGACAGTAGGCCTATGAAGTTCCATGTTCTGTTACTGAAGTATATAGTATTTTCCTTAACTTTGCCTGAGGTTTTTCTTTTTGCTGTGGTATTGCTTAAGAAGCAAAATCATGATACTTAAGATGGCATCGGTATCAAAGCCAAAAGGTTCCTATCGTGACAACTTACGTTCCATCTGAGATCAAGCATGTATAGACTGAGGGAGTCTGATATCTGATGGGCTGATGATATTCAGTATCTCCCAAATCCTAAACTGGAAAAGCCCAAGGCTTCTTAGACAGAAGTACTCTTAGACAGCTGGTGTGGTAAACCCAATGTGCAACAATTTAATGAGAGTGCTTCCACTGCTGCAGGTCATCTAGTCCCCCTGCTTCATGCTGAATGCGCTCTTTCAGTGCTGCCTGACTGTGTGACGCAGGCAGAGATGCAAGAGACAACTACAGGACATCCCTGCCTCCCGGGCTGCCTCTACAAGGGGTCAGACACAGACAACCCTAACTCTAAATATGTCTGCAGAAAGAGTCGGGTGTTAGCTATCATATGATACCTTGAGTTTAAAGATATCTCTTTTGGTTGTTGAACTACAGTAAGTGAAGTGGATTTACATCCGGTTACAGAATGATGGTAACAGAATGACTGCATGGGTCCCCTACAGAAATGCATAATCTGGATTTAAATGTCATTCTGTACATTCTGATGATGTAGCTAAAATAGGACAACAAAAGGTAGAAATATGCATTAATATTGTATTGTTTTATCAACTTGTACTGTATATAACATTAAAAATGGAAATATATCAAATGGAAAAAAAAATCACAAAACACAAGAAACAAAAATCTGCCTTTGAAACTCTTCATTTAAAGGAGCAGGGCGTAAATTTGTTGGAAATCTGCCACCTCTGGCTACTGTGGCAAAACTCAGTTTGATGTTCCAAACAACAACATCCTCCCTAATAATAATAATATAACCCCCTGAAATAGACTTGCAGTGTCAGACATTAGCTGTTGTCTGCATGTGCGCATGATTCGAAGAGGCAGCCAACAGAGACAGAAAGGCAAAACTCGGTGAGTCTTTTTCCAGACCAAAACAGCGATCTCATTCCCTGATCGCTGCCAATTAAATATACTGTAGTCATTACAACCATTTGGAAGTGTTTAGAAAGCTTGAATGTTACATACTGAACCTTTAAGTTTTGATTGCACTCATATAACCTTACACCTCATTCCAGTCAGGGAGGTTGAGCGTGATTTGGAAAGAGCAGGATAACTGACCTTATTGAGAAACGCATATCTGGTTACCCTACTTCAATGTCAATCATTCTGTTCAACAAGTTGGCCCGTGTGAAACTCTGACCTTTGCCCTTTCAACACTATGGGCTACGTGTGTGTGAGCATGAATGAGAGAATGTGTGCACTGCCACACCCCCATACCCCCATCCCCCCTCACACACCTACATCCTGCATTACTGGCCAGAGGACACTGCCAACCATGTGGTGTGACGATGACAGGAGTCTGGACTTTAGGATCGTGGAAGTGAAGGGTCACAGGAACAGTGCCAACATCAAACGCCAGCAATTTGCTTCTATTTTTTTGCCTTTCTAGTAGAGTTCTAGTTCAACTGTGTGCACCGATTACACCTTGGCAAACTCCACAACCAGAGTGTGGGCAGATTACTTCCCAAAGGTCACCAAGCTGTCAGAGATGATGTTGTGAGAGGACTCAAAACCTGATCAACTCTTGGCAGTTGATAATCTAAATGACTGTTACATGACCTTGGTTTAGTCTCAAAATTAACTCAGCACTTTCATCCTATTGGAAAGGTGACAGTGCAGTCATGTTTTAACTATAGCTCAGCAAAACTATAGACTTCCTCTCATAAAGAGTGAAAGTCACCAAAAAAGTTAAAGGGTTGGGGTTAGGGTTAGCTATCAGGGATCAGCTATCAGGTCACACAAAGGTGACATAATTTCCTGGAAGAGCTCCCACAGTGAGCAAAAAGTTTGACTGGGGAACCCCAAACCTTTCCTGCGAAGTCACAGCTTTTGTGGAATTTACAGAGTCATAATTTAGTCAGCATTTAGGGAACCCTCCCTTCCTCTCTGCCCAAAATGCAGAGTCATGCTAGATAGAGAATTCACAAATGCCCCCTTTAATGTACTAAAAATAAAGGAACCTCACGTGTGAGGGCAGTCTAAGGATATCTGACCTATAGGCCAACTCATTGCAAAATATATCACTGCACGCAAGGCCCGTCAATTGTTATTGCAGTGACAAAATCTGTTGATTCTTTCTTCAAAATTGTACATGTGGTAGCACAACTCAAATTGTTCAGTGGGACCAGAACGGTTCGGGAAGACCCATGCGTAATGCGCTCCATTGAGCCGGAACAGCGAATGATAAAGATCCCCTGGTAGTGGGATAAACTACTTTTTACAATAATAATTGTAAACAATTATTGTTTTTTGCTCAGCTGAAGGAATAGGAATAATAGGAATCGAAAAATGTGTCAAATATTAATTTGCAACTGACACACAAAATATTGGCACACAGCCATTCGAATATGTCCATAATGTTCTAAATGACTGCTTTGTAAATATCGAACTCATGCATTTTGTTTCGACTGGATTAATAATTAGTATGTTCTTACCTCTACTCGAATTGTGGAACATTCGCAAAGTGGTGCCGCATGTTTTAAGCACATTGAAAAAAATGATCAAGTATGTTCACACACTCATCAATAAGTATGGCAAAAGACATCGGTCCATTCAAATCCAAACCATGCCCAGTGCGCTTGTCCGCTTTCTCCTGGTGCTGTGCGCGTCTCCAAGCGCTAAATACGGCAGGCTACTCATCGGAGCAAAGATCAATCAGGCTTTGCAACACTGCCTTGGCAAGACGCTAAAACTATTATTTATCTCCCTCAGCATCGTGATAACGCAAGATAGGGATGAGCCTCTACTCGAATTACGCGCCAAGTGACAGGAGCGATAAAACATCAACAAAAGTCGTCCTTGGGTAAACCATGAAAAAAAGTCTATACTAAACCCCATGAGGAAAGTAGTCTGCTAAGGCATTTACTCACTGGGAAACTCCATATCGGAATCGCATAGTCCCTCACAGGGTCCTCGCTGTTTCGCCCAATGGCCCGTCTATTGCTCATTAATTGCAACCGAAGCTCTTTTAAGGATTTGTCACTGGGTTTGCACTTATCCGGTAGGTGTTTCTAAAACCTATCCGTTTCAATTTTTTTTTTATTGATGACTATGAAAATAAAATTGCATTGTCCTGTGATGATTATCTGAACTACTTCCTCTGTTATAAAAAATGTTTTTCTTTCATTGTCATCCAAATATTATCCTTGTTTTCAAACAATTGTCCCCAGATGTAGGCTAAATAATGTCTCCAAAAAGCCCGTATAGACTTCCCATTCACCCATTTTCTATGAATGATCCTCTGGACACATTTTCTTGTCAGGCAGACTACATATATCAAATATCACTATACAAATCGTCAAATATCTAAACTTTAGACTTTTTGAGCGCATCACCTACGGATTTAAATCCAGGGCGCAGAACCGAACCACCTGTAAGCTATGATGCACTCATAACGCACACCACCAGTTTTACAGATGAGATCACAATAAGGACAAGCAACTGATCAGGAAAAAAAAAGTGCGGAGACTAGTTTTAGAAAAAGTTTGTTGGCGACAGTGCGGCATCTGTCACTCCGTGGCATTCCTCAGAGGTCTATTGTCAGCAAGGCTGTCGGTGGCTATGGACAGGGGTGGGATTTGTTGATATTCCGGGGGCGTGTTTGAATGTTTAATCTCATATTTGTATTTACTGTAGGTCCATACGCTATGTCTATCTATTTAGCGCTGCCCATAGCCACCGACGGCCTTGCTACCCCCCCACCCCACCCACCCAAGGTGTTGGTTCTGGCGCCGGGCCTGCAGCTTTGTTGAGACGCCGACACCGCCACCCATTTATGTTGACGTAGGGTTGTCTCCCAGTGTAGCCTGCTGTCTGGGAACCACGCGTGGCGGGGGTGGGGAGACTTTCCTGGAGGCTTGGAGGATCCATGGTTCTAATAAGTCTTGGTCAGTGTCCTGCACGTTCACAAATGCAAATTGTAGTCTCTATACAACATTGCTCTCAGATGTTTGGATATTGACCAAAATAGTTTAATACAATGCCAGACTTGAAGGAATATCATAGTATTAGAACAATGTTAGATCAGATGTGTTGTTATTGACTCACGTTTAACAAAACGTTTAATTACACCTGTTACTAGTGAGAAGGTATATTAGCCTATCCTACATTTATTACATCAAACCAAAGTGGTTTAGAGTGACACTGTTTCTGGCCCCGGATCTAATAAAGATAATAACCTACATATATGCATATATGCCATTTAGCTGACGCTTTTATTCAAAGCGACTTACATTGCAGTGAGTGCATAAATTTTTCAGTATATCGAACCCACAACCTAAGCGCTGTTAGCGCCGTGCTCTACCTACAAGCCAGAGAGAGGGGTTGGCAAATTCCGTCAAGGAATTTATTTTGTTGTTAAGCAGTCTATTATTTTACATTGGCTCACATCCAAATGAAATGAAGGCCAAATTGTGCATGCGCACGTGTCCTAAATGATATTTAATATTTGGACAAAGGGGTTCTAGGAAATTACTTGTTTTCACTCCGATGACAGATCATTTAAAAAACTTTTTTTTCAGGATTAAAACTAGTCTAAAACAGACAGAAATGACATATTATGAACAATTAAGTCACAGTTATGTAATATATAGGTTTGTGGCCTATGACAACCTCAGAACCAACCAAGAGTAGCCCACGCCTACGTAGAGTGATCAGCATCACCGAAATAGAATGCAATATCAGGAAGATGCAGAGACACTTTCAAGGAAGCTGCCCAAGTTCAATGGGAGGTCTGGAGGTCTGGATGTCAGCACTGCAGACAGCATTCTTAGAATTGTTTCCTCCAGATATAGCCTCCCATTGATACAATGAAACAAGCAGGCTTGTACAATGAAAACTAGCATGGATTCTGGTCAATATGATACTGTATTTTCAGTCAAATAAATGACTGAACAAAAACACTTATACTAATATAAAACAATTGTACAGTAAACATGTTGTCCCCCACGAATGATGAAGCGCCCTTCTATAAAAGGAGAGTAATGGAGAAACCTGTGAATGAAGCAAGACATTTATTCATAAAGGTTTTACTATAACAGAGAGGGCTTCTCTCTTGGTGCGATCACCTTCCGTGACCAAATAGAAAAGTAATTTGGGCGCCATTAGGCTACTATTGTACTAACTCTTATTGATATAAGGCGCTTTTACTTCAAACACAAATTTAACCAATAGGCTAAGACAAAATATTTGCACAGGCAATATTTCCATCAGTCTTAATCTTGCTTCTTAAAGCTTTGCTTTGATTTCTCAATATTATTCCCAAATTCGTTAGCTAAAACAAAATATTTGCACAGGCAACTTATGTGGTAAATTAGAATATTAAATTATGCTGCATTACAGACTTCATTCACAAAATCTTATTCCCAAATTCGTTCGGCTATATGCCTACAAACCTACAAAAGCTTGTGCAATACGATAGGACAGAGACCATTTCATAGTCCCCTCTCCGATATCATCAGTGGAGGACAATAATAGAACATCAATGTATTATGAATACGTTAATGCATTTATCAACTTACAAAGTGTCATAGAGAGCATTGATCTATTGTGAAATAGTATAGCAAGTCATATAATGGACTATTGGTGTAATAGAAGGCACCCAAATGTTTTATACATGGATGTATTCATGTAAATACTGCTTGACAGACAGTGGTAAAACAACATATTTTACTGAGCAAAGGAAAAATAAATGTACATGTTCCGTCCTGGGCGTCTATATGATGCTTGTCCTCAGTCTGCCCTCACAAACTCTATTGTGACCCGACTAAAGCAACTTCCTGGAAATTCTTGCTGTGAGTCATGAGAGGAGGGGTCTTCGACATGTCACAGAGGAACTAGTGGTATGTTTGACTGTGTCATATCAGGCGTCATGCTGTGATGCTTAGTGACATTATGTGACCTTACTAAAACAAACACTGAAAACCCGATGCTGTTCTGTAGACATGGCAAGTTCACATATGTACAGCTCACATGTACTGTAAAAACGGGGGGGGGGGCACCACATGCAGTTTGATAGCTAGGGGGCAATAAGGGGATCTACAAGAATAACAAGGGTATTGTGCTGTGCTTGAATATAAATCCTTCATCTGCTAGTTGTGTCACAATTTAGCCAATCCCACAGACAGCTCTTTACATCGTCATGCTTCTCTGCCTGGCCCTGCCTGTCTGACGGATTGTTGTACTGTTTGCTCCAACTCAGGGCTGTTTGCTTATGCCTGAGCCAAAATGAGAGAGGGGAGAGAGACAAGGTACGTGCCGCAAGCCATGTGTCAGGGCTGGGGCTGGGGGCGGGGGCAGGGGTGCGGGGGCAGGAGAGTCCCGTTGTGGTGACTCTGTGGCTGGGACGTTGAATTGGGGATGATTAAAAAGGGGAGGGGGTGGGGGGATACGAGGGGAGACGAACCCAAGGACACATCCCCCCTCCCCCTTGGACTAATAAACAAAGACAGTCGGGAGTCAGTAATGCAAACAGGCAGGGGGGAGAGAATCCATACAATAGTAAACAGCAGCAGTGAAAGTGCAGGGCTGTGCAGTCTGCTCCCTTTCTCCCTGATGGGATGTCAGCCAGATCTGCGTTCTGCAAGTCCACTGGCGCGACACAAGACAGGAAACTCACATGAAAGAATGGGGGGACCTAGAGGCAGGAGCCAGGACAGTAGCCTTTCGGAAGTGATTGTTTTGGACCAACAGGCGTCCACGGAGAGTAATCAAGCAGTTGGGTCTGGGACAGGTTCCACGTCGCGACCGCCACAGCGCATTCTGGTCACCTGTGATCATGGCCACATCCAACAGGGGCTTTCCAAGGGCAGGAATCTCCTCAATATACTGTAGTTCTCATAAGATTAACATTACAAAGATAGGTAGATCCGCCCTGACACTCTTTTGTATCACTGCCTACCCATATTTTACTATATAAATTGTGACATTCATGAACTTCATTACTCACTAAACCTCATTTGATGGCCATCAAGAGGAGTGGGGTCAAATGAGGACTCTAGCCTTATAGATATAGACAACACTTATGATAACCATCATAACTACCTCCTCACTGTGTAGTTATGTAGGTTTAGAACTGCTCGACAGGCACAATCACTGATCTTGAACAGCAACGTATGTCTAACAATCTAGTCTCACTAAATCAGACTCCAGATCTCGGGTTCCGTGATCTCTGACAATCTAACCGAATCCAGTTCCCATTACTATTTACCTCACTCACCCCCCCCCCCCCCCCCTTTTCCTCTCTGGTGTGTGGTATTCCACTGCCTGGCTGCCCGGGCCTCACCCATGGCTATTGTTATGTTAATGCAGCCAGGGGTGTTAAAGGGGAGGTTGAGGAGATGAGGCTTGTGCTCAGCGCGCAGATAAGGAACGCAGGCCAGAAGAGGAAATCTGCCTCACTATTTGGCAGGCTCCATAACATAACCTGTCCCTCTGGTCTAGCTGCCCCAACTTCTCGACCCCAAGCCACCCCTGCTGATTGTTTTAGGAACCCCCCCATGGCTATAAATACCAGGCTGCTCTTCAGTTAGCAGGAGTATTTTAATAGACTGCAAAGAGGAGAGACTTATCTGCTGATATAAACACCACTACATGTGAGACGGCCCGATTTACTCTGGCAGGAAACACAACAGAATTATGTTTTGCATTTAACCCTTACACTCCTCTTCCGAGAGCCAACCCTGTCTTTCACCAGGAGGATGAAAATAAACTGATTTCTTTACTGTGTGCTCCTGCATGGAGAACATGGCTAGAAGGGCGGTGGTCGATTCAAATTCTGATTCAAATCAATACAAGAAGGAAATTCAATTCAATTATTTCAACTGAAAAATCCTCATGGAAAATAATGGACCATGTTAAATCGAAATATTGGAATTTTAATTGGATTCTTGCACTGAGTGAATTGACCCCAAACCTGCTGGGCAGCATGCTAGTCATCAGACTCATACTAGGGAACATTTATAACTTATCTAAGTTTTAGCCTCAGTTCTACTATAGTTCAGTACCATCCATTTATCATTTGTGAGATCGTTTAGAAAATGATTTACAGACGAGCTTCATTCGAGCAGATCGACTGACATTTCAACTTCTAGCAAGTGTGCAATCAAAACATTACACTACGCCCCTCCTTCAGTACTACAACATCAAACATTGTACCGCAGTACTATAACCTCAAACATTGGCACAATCTACTATGGTTCTAAATAAATAACGTTGTATCATAACTGTGACAACAGAGATCCCTTGGTTGGTCTATGACTGTAAGCAGTGTACAGCTCACACAGCTGCCATTGCACAACATGGCATAATAGAACATAAACCACTCATGTACCACTGCTGTTATCTGCTATTCTATAGGTAAGCCCATGCGTCAATGCACTCTCCCATAGGGGAATATAATATAGGCAAAGAAAGACAATGCAAACATGTGCTGCTGAAATGCATTTAAAACCTCTGTTCATTGACAATGATTCTCAGACCGTCTGGAGGGTGTCATGGGGGAAGTTGGCTCAAATCTCTTGGACTGAGATAGGATCACAAGGTCTGATAATATTACATCACACACAGCAATGGGTTTGGAGGGCTTCATTTTGTCTATTAAAAAGTAACCAATAGGGCTGTGTGAACATCTAGTTTGGCATTTTGGGGGGGTCCTGCTGACACACAAGGAAACTCCTACAGTATGTGAGTTTCCCCAAAGGTATTCTATCAGGTCATTTGTCTAATTGAGCAATAATGGAATAATTGAGCAATAATGGAACTTCTTAGCTTTGTGTATATTTAAGACTTTTTACTACAACAATCAAATAACGGTTAATTAATCATCTCCATTAAGTGAAAAACACCATTTTTGATTCTGATTCGTCTGTGAGTTGTAAGTTAAACGTGATCAGATAAGACACTGTTCATAACTCAATATGGCATGAATGCACATGATACAGTTTGGTGATTCTCACAAGACGACGACAATGACCCTTTAAGACTACAGCCTGTCGGCCATACTCATTTCCTGTGACGGGAAAAAGAGTGAGTTTCTTCTGCGGATACTGTAGGAATTTAAAGCACATACGAAGCTGTACTGGCCAGACATGTTTAGCCTCTGGTTTGTTTATTTGAACATGTCTTGTTTTCTTTTCTTTTCACAATGGGATATAATCTTGGAGATATTTTGGGTTCTCATTCTGCCTTCAGGCTCTTCTGTGGGAAGTACAGGGGGATATTATGGGCATGTTATAATTCTAGTTTTAACGGTAGAATACTGTAGATTTGGACACATAACTGTCTTAAGGAAACATGCTTGGATACATGTTTTACCCCATGTTTTCCCATCTTACAGGCAGTTTAGGATATGTCAAAACAATCCTTGTTTAGAAAAACACTACATCCTCTGTGCAGAAGAATAAGTCAAGAGAAGTGTGTGGAATTCAACCAACAACCTTAATAGGAATCTAATTACTTTATGAGGCTATGATTTCAAGTATGATTATGCACACACACGCAAAACCCCAACATATTATAATCAGTTTGTTTATTTTCTAAATCATTGTTTTATCTTCTGGATATACAGTAATAATTTGTATTCCCTCAGGTTGATATCTGTAACCATGCACCTGATGCAACTCAGGCTCATATGCTTTCAGGTGGAATGACTGACAGGTGGCCAATCCAATAGGAGTTGGGCAAAGTATGGAGTGGGCCCACTGTGGTGTTTGCCTCCTCCTCTGCTGATGGAAAGAGGAGACAGGACAGTTCCTGATCATCATTATCATGCGGTGGATACACACAGTCACATAGTGTGTAATTCGCTAAATCACTATACATTGATACAGTGTGCTTTAAAGCAGAGAGTGACCTGTTTCCAGTTGGGTTCTGTGTATGCTGTGGCTGTCAGTCTTTACTGCTGTGTGCTTGAAGCAGTCTTCAGAGTCACAACACCGGCACAGCGCTCTGTCCCCCTCTGTAGCATGCCAGCTGAACAACACACACACAAAAAATCGGAAGACAGGCTCATTGTAATGCATGGAGTGAAATGAGGAATGGTATCAAACACGTGTTTAGAATGTAATTCTGTTCCATGCATTACATTGAGCCTGTCCACGAATACATATACATCATGTTTTTTTGTTACATCAGTGGAGTTACTACATAAGAAAGTAAAACAATTTGCGTGAATACACAGTTAAATGGTGCCTGTAATCTATGTCAAGCAACATCTAAAATCAGGTGTCAATGTCACTAGGAGCACTTGTTAGGCCACACACCTGAATGAGGGGCCATGGAAGGAGCAGGCCTTGTTCAGGCGGTCAGGGGGGTTCTGTAGCAGAGTGGCTCTCAGGTTACAGTTGATGAATATCTGATGACATCAGCAGGGTAAAAGACCAGTTAGATAATGCTACAAGGAGGTGACTTGCCTTGATAAAGCATCACAAAATGAAGTCTGTTCAAATCATTTATAATGTGATCCAAGTACTAGTGTCGTCTGATGGTGTCCTGGTGACCCAGTCAGGTTGTATCAGTACCTGGTCTTCTGAGTCTGATCTGAAGTGGAAGGCATGGATACTGAAGCGGAGAGTGTTTTCTCGTTCCCTTGGGAAGAACTGAGAGGACGAGTTGTGTACCACACTGTCCACAAGGCATCTGCAACACAAGAGCATGACATGTTTGTGTAACAAAACATCTAAGGCGAAGTGCATTTGTGTCATGAAAAGCACTACATGCAAATGAAATTTATTTTTACTTAAAATGTACTTTTGTATTTTTACTGTTAGTTCATAATTGCATATTATCACTTTGCATGTTCACATAGCCAGCATGTTGTGTGCCTTTGCCCAAAGCCTGTATACCCAGCTCACTTCTATCTACCCAAACACAGACTTTGGCCATGTCTGAATCATCATACTGCCTCCTGATTACTAAAAGTATGTACTGCATACTAACCATACTACATACCATTTAGGCCATACTGTTTAGTAAAAAATGCAGTTGGCAACACATTTCAACATACTACATTTCATTCATACTGACAATTCGTCATCTGTAACTCAACCATGAGTAAAGTTCATGGTAATGGGCTCATGGTAATTGGTTCTACTGCCTCCCTAACCTGTTCCATTGAATTATGGGACCAAAACAGGAAAGGAGTTCCTGAATAGTGTACAGTGCATTCATACTACATAGAAAGGCAAATCTAGTATGACATCCTGGCATTTTACACATACTGAATGTATGTATGTGTCACATACTGCAAAACATTCTAATCTTGCATACTGAAAACCTCACTAAATATGTTGTAGTATGTACATCTTGTTGTAGTATTTTCCACAGGTAATTCTGGGCATTCAGACACAGACTCTCTCTATTTGAGGCACTGACCCATGCTTTGCAATGAATTTGTAGCTGGGAATGGAGAGGGGGTCAGAGTTTAACGTGGCGACACAGTAGTCGACATAGATCCTGAGAGGTGGGTGCAGTGGGGCCTCCACACTGGCCTCCAGAAACACTGTCTCCCCCTGCTGGAACAGAGTGGAGGTGCGAGGAGAGCTCCAGTCCTCTGCAGCAAGGAAGAGACAACATCGTTCATCATTATACAACAGATTGATGAAAACAAGCATTGTGATTGGCCGAGAGCCATTCAAAGCTGTGACTTTTATCATAATGAAAGAGAAAGCTTTGAGGAGATTCAAGATGGCTGACGGCTTACATGGTTGTATTTGTTAACTCTTCTTGTCTAATACAGTACAGTCAATACAAATCAATGCAGTATAAATTATGCTGAATAGACACACAGATTAACTCTTATGTTGCTCCTCTGTTGTAAATGTCATTATTGGTGGGTTTTTGGGGATGTGTGAGTTTATCCTGAGCCAATGAGGAGTCTCACCTTCCATGATGCGTAGGGAGAAGTGCAGCAGCCCATAGGCACTGATGGTGGAGGTCATAGGAAGCCAGGTTGGGGTTAACGGGTCCCCACTAACCCTCTGCTTCCTATGGTTAGAGAAGACATGGACATGGACTTTTGCTCAAAGTTAATTCTTAAATTATGATTCCAGACTATAAAAAGCATGACGTTACAGCTAGCCTTCATCAGAAGACAAAGCAGATCAGTAGTAACTCTAACTGGGATCAAGATATGCAAAATTATCCACACACACAAACACACACACAAACACACACACACACAAACACACACACAACTCTGAAAGGGTTCATATACACCATTCTTTGGAATAACTTCAAATGTCAACGTCTAAGTAAGGCAATGTCTCACCTCTTGTAGTGGCACTCTATGGGTATAACAGTTTTAACCGCTCGGACTATCAGACTGCTTCTGAAGGTTGGGAATGTGCCAGGAGAGAACACCAACTTGTTGGAGTAGATCAGCCAGTCACCAATGACCTGTTAGAGGCATTGGTTATAGGCTACTGTCACATTACAAAAAGTAACCACACCCCAGCTGTTAATCAATTAAAGAATGCAATAAATTGCAACACCATAACAAGGTTAGGCCTAAATAGTCTATATAGTAGGCTATTGTAAATCACGAGAATGACTATGCATAATCATGGACCATGACAAAATAGAGACCATGGTATACACCACCGCATCAAAACCTATCAATGTTCTGAGCTACTTACAATGGACTCACTCCCACAGTCTTGTAATTCTGCAGAGATAACCATTTCAGAAACTGAGTCTTCAAAAACAGGTGTGCAGGTACCGCTTGCCCTTGGATCCTCGCCGAGACGGAGATGTGCAGGTAAAAAAGGGATGCTTCTATCTTGGAAGAATTCCCTCTTCGCCGTTATTCGCATCTTGATTTCTCCGCATCTCACCTGAAGTCCGCCTTTCTCTCGAGTTTGCGGTGATTTTAGAGGACTTGGAGATGTGGTATTTAGAGATTTTTGGCTTGAAAGAGAAGTCGAGGGTCCAGACAAAACCTCCCCAAATTTGCCAAAATTAAATTTCTTAGATGGAATCTCAGGGGTATCAAATCGGTGGTTATCTCCGGATGTATAAGGTATGGAGATCACCATCAAGTCCACTAAAAGCCATTTGAAATGTGGTTTCATGTCTTTTAAATTGAAAGCACTTCGCAATGGAATAATACGAAATAGAACTTTTTTTTTTATTGTTGTGGTTAGTGTATGGACTTTATCAGGTGATAATCATTTGCACGTGCGACGTGGCAATTGTGAAAGTGACCAGGTGGGAGGCCGATACACATATTTAGTATTTATTTATCTAACTTTATTTGATATCATTAGTAGAGAATGTTTCTTGTATACAATTGCTACACCGTCAAAAAGCAGTAAAACAACGTTTTTCTATTGTGTGTGCAATATCCTCCGCCTCATTTCTGCCGACCTAGGGCAACTAAAATGTCGCTATGTGCGGAGAGGGGGACATATTTCACAGTTGCACTGTGTAGCGATTTTGTCCCTAGTGTTACAGCTGTCACATTAAAGCAATGGATGCCTAGATGACATCTTTATATAAACAACTAAGCTCTGATGTCCCATTGCAATGAAAGCTAAAGTGCCATGCTAAAGGGAGGCTGACTGATATGGCTGAAAAGGCTTTCGAGAAGGAAAGGGCAGAGACATCTCAGGAGATTGACTGGGGAGAAAAACCAGTGGGACACCACACAGGGATGACTGATTCTAATTGGACTAGGACCCTACTGAAGAATGCACACGTTGGACTTCCCAGCCCAGTCCCAGACAGTATCAAATGCACCCTTATCTCAGGGGAGTGTGTATACTTCCACTATGGCTGTGACGGACAGGATGACCGGGGCTGGGGCTGTGGCTACCGCACCCTGCAGACCATGTCCTCATGGCTGTGCCACAGCTGGTCTCCACCCAAGGGCCAATGCAGAGCCCCACCAAGCCTCCCTGAAATCCAACAAGCTCTGGTCACGATGGAGGACAAACCTGGCTCGTTCGCAGGCTCTCGTGAGTGGATAGGGACGTTTGAGGCCGCCCTGGTTCTAGACTACTTCTATGACGTGCCCTGCAGGGTCGTCCATGTGAGAGGTGGAGGGGCGGAGCTGGAAGAGCGGGCTGTGGAGGAGCTCCACCAACACTTCCAGAAGCATGGGTCACCTGTTATGATGGGAGGGGACAGGGACAACTCCTCCAAGGGGATCCTGGGAGTGTGTACTGGGGACCTAGGGAGCTACCTCCTGGTGATGGACCCTCACTACTCTGGGCCTCCCCTGGAGAGGGCTTCGGTACAGGGGCTTGGATGGGTGTCTTGGAAAAGAGTGGCGACCCTGGATCATAGTTCCTTCTACAACCTTTGTCTGCCTCAGACTGCCAAGAAGTGAGAGGGACACAAAGTAAGAATGGGACACAATACTGTCATTGTGTCATTATGAGTCTAAGAGAGGAGGTCTGCCTAGTGAGGATCTTAATGGATAAAGATTTGTTATGAATAACTAAGCAAATATCTCTTGTGATCAACTTATAAAGTTCTGTGTGATGTATGTTTTATTTCCTGTACCGAACAGCTTGTGGATAGGCTTGCTATTGTATTGCAATGAGTGGAATCATACAGCCATCTTGTGGCCAAACATCTCATCCTCAACATATTTTTTACTATGCTGTATCTATAGTTGGGAATAAAAGCTACCACCCTCTCCTTTATTCACTTCACACTCAATTGTTCTTGTTACCCAGAGGCTAACATGCTAATTTACAAGGCATTGGAAGGCATTGGATCTTAGAGGTCCTACAAAGAAGGGTTTTTACCACCTAAATGCTATTTCTAATCTCGAAAAGCTCTGCATGAAAGTAATAGTAGTTTCATTATATTTACATAAAAACACATTATTGCACCATTGACACAAGGGATGTACTTCACATTGTAATACTTGACAATATAATGGAATGTAGGCGTAACAGGGTTTGAATTCCTCTTTTTATTGTTTGTTATAATCAAGTTCCATGCAGAAGACTTTTTTTTTTTTAGGATGTGCAAAATATAGAATACCGGTAAATAGATTGTTTCAATTATCATTTTACTTGGTAATTATTTGCTATATTATGCAAAGTATTTGACAATTCAAGAGAGTCATTGGGTGGTTCCAAAGAACGGGTTTGCATGCCCTGTATTGGACCTCCTGGGGTACCCATGTACTGAGAGTCCTCACAGTGCTCCACATGGTTAAAGTCACCCCTGCCTGGGTCTCCCTCACACTGCCCAGCAGAGTCAAGGCAGCCAGGGACAGGACGCAGTAGACTGATATGCGCCTCATAATGACCATAGTCGTCTTTTTCTCTGTTTATTTTTCTCTGTTTATTTTTCTCACTCTCACTTGTCTGTCGTTGAACCTCTGTTGCTAGACGACCTTGTCTGCCTCTCTCAGTTAACACCAATAGTCTCAGTGTGTGTTTCTCCTCCTCTGTGCCTCACAGACTTACTCCTAGCTTGGAATCACTCTGCACCGGCTCGCGTGATTGGACATATTCCTTCTCTCACTTCATAAAAGAGGAGGAACCCAGTGGGTTGGACATATTCCTTCTCTCACTTCATAAAAGAGGAGGAACCCAGTGGGTTGGACATATTCCTTCTCTCACTTCATAAAAGAGGAGGAACCCAGTGGGTTGGACATATTCCTTCTCTCACTTCATAAAAGAGGAGGAACCCAGTGGGTTGGACATATTCCTTCTCTCACTTCATAAAAGAGGAGGAACCCAGTGGGTTGGACATATTCCTTCTCTCTATCGTTTGGACTCCAGTTGTTGATGTGTCCTGAAGAAGGAAGGAAGGGAAGTCTGTGTGTTTATAAAGGCCTTCTGAAGAGGTCATAAACAAAATATGTCAGGAGTGTTCCTGTGCATGCATACATGCATGTCTGTCTGTGTGCCTGGGTGTCTGCCTGTTGTGTACCCCTCTGTGTCGTTTTGTCCCTCAATATGCGCCTGTATATGTCCGCTCCTGGAGCCAGCTGCTGTGAATAAGAGCCACACACCTTTTCTACCAGCTGACCAGCCCATCCTTGGCCACCCCTTTGCCATGATACCTCAGTGATATGAGTAATTCACTTCACACAATTTCTGTAATATAATTGATTTCCTGAATCACCAAAGTAATCAAATTGTATGTATTGGGCGCACCATCTAATCGTGCTAAATTATAGTGCTAATGAAAACTTGCTGCACTATGTCTAATAGGGGCTATTTTGGTACATTGGGGTATTACTATACTTATTCATATTGAAAAGCGTGTTTATAAATGTAATAAATAATAATATTAATAATTATTATTATTAAACATGAATCTATAATGATCACTTCATTGCTTAGGAATTCCATGAATACCACCATACAATCTCACATTTGGATAGTAGCTTTTAGTTTTTCTCTCTCTCTCTCTCTCTCTCCCTCTCGTTCTCTGCCTTTATCACCACCACTATCTCATACTGTATGTCATTACCATGCCTTCTTACACTTTGGGGACACAGTTGCCATCAAACAGCTGAAGGTCTTGGTCCACATCCATTTCTCTCTTAACCAGGGCTTCAACACTGTTCATGGACGTTTCCATGACACCATTATCCATGACCTTGTTGAGGCTGTAGACGCCATAGGTGGGAAACTTATAGCGGAGTTCATATGACATACCATATGTTGACCATAGGTGTTTGGGGATGGCTACCCGGTTAGTGTTGGCCCTATGGAGCTTGTGTCTGCTGGGGGTGACCCCGCTGATCACATAGGCCATGCCGTGGCAGTAGTTGTTGAGGCATCTGCGTATGCCGTCCAGGTAAGGGAGCCAGTGACGGCGGAGGAACTCCTTGGACTGGGGCACCATGTTGGTCAGGGTATAGGTGGAGGCCTTGCCCCGGGGTTGGCCTGGTGCTAGTCAGGGTTCAGCTGGCTGAGCTCATAGGTCATTGTGTCTGTGTAATCTTCCAGCAGAGTCTGGGTCTCCTCCAGGTTCAGGAGGAAGCTCTCCGCTTGGGGAAATGGCTGCATGCTGCCTGTCCCCGAACCACTGGACAGCTGGAGGAGAGAGAAAGGGAGGCCAGGGAACAGATAAAGAGAGAGAGGGAATTACAAGTAGACGTCTGGCTTTATATCGATGGGACCTATTAATTGTCAGGGAAATGTTGTTGTGTGCAATGCTTATCAAGACCTCTAACAGCAATAACTCTGTACTGTATGTCAGTCCACCAGAGTACCAGGGCTGCTATATGGGAGCTCCAACCCCCCCCCCCCCCCCCCTCCATGTCCTGTACACCAGGAGGTGTAGGACCAGAGCCTGCAGGATAATGAAGGACCCTCACCACCCGAAAAACGGACTGTTCCAGCTGCTGCGGTCAGGCAAACGCCTTCGCTGTCATGCAGCAAGAACAGAGAGGCCTAGACTGAGTTTCTTCCCCCATGCCATCAGGTTCATCAACGATGACCCCACCAGTGCCCCCCTCAAGTCACTCACACACTCACTGACATCATAACACATACGCACACACATAATTACCCATTGCAGATTCATCTTTTCACTGTAATTAACTGTACTGTCAACCTGTCATTGCCATTGTATATAGCCATTCCATTGTGTACATTGCTTACACTGCTGTTTATACTGCTGTTTATATTCTATTTATTTTAAAATGTATTGTTACACTCCTCTGTGGCACTGTCACTTTTGCATTTCACTGTATACTTGTATGCACGTGACAAATAAAGAATCTTGAATCTTGAATCTTGCTCGCCTTTCACAGCCTGAAAGCCCTATTCTCAATACTTAACCCATCTATTTCCTAAACAGATCAGACTGCAGTAGACAGGACTAGCAGTAGACAGGACTAGCAGTAGACAGGACTAGCAGTAGACAGGTCAGCAACATGTTGTGTTCCTATCCTCTACCTCGATGTCTACCTGGGTAGTAAGACTGTGTGGCTGTAGGAGAGAGGGAGAGGAGACGCTGGGTGAGAGGAGGGACGAAGACTAGGGGAGAGGAGACGCTGGGTGAGAGGAGGGACGAAGACTAGGGGAGAGGAGACGCTGGGTGAGAGGAGGGATGAAGACTAGGGGAGAGGAGACGCTGGGTGAGAGGAGGGACGAAGACTAGGGGAGAGGAGACGCTGGGTGAGAGGAGGGACGAAGACTAGGGGAGAGGAGACACTGGGTGAGAGGAGGGACGAAGACTAGGGGAGAGGAGACACTGGGTGAGAGGAGGGACGAAGACTAGGGGAGAGGAGACGCTGGGTGAGAGGAGGGACGAAGACTAGGGGAGAGGAGACACTGGGTGAGAGGAGGGATGAAGACTAGGGGAGAGGAGACGCTGGGTGAGAGGAGGGATGAAGACTAGGGGAGAGGAGACACTGGGTGAGAGGAGGGACGAAGACTAGGGGAGAGGAGACACTGGGTGAGAGGAGGGACGAAGACTAGGAGGGACGAAGACTAGGGGAGAGGAGACACTGGGTGAGAGGAGGGATGAAGACTAGGGGAGAGGAGACACTGGGTGAGAGGAGGGACGAAGACTAGGGGAGAGGAGACACTGGGTGAGAGGAGGGACGAAGACTAGGAGGGACGAAGACTAGGGGAGAGGAGACACTGGGTGAGAGGAGGGACGAAGACTAGGAGGGACGAAGACTAGGGGAGAGGAGACACTGGGTGAGAGGAGGGACGAAGACTAGGAGGGACGAAGACTAGGGGAGAGGAGACACTGGGTGAGAGGAGGGACGAAGACTAGGGGCAGAGTCACCAATTTGGGTTATGTCATTATTTCCTCAGTCCCAGCAGCTCAGTAAACGTTTGAGATGAGAGAGAGAGTGTTATGGTTACACATAAGGGGAACCATTGTAGAGGGAGATGCATTGAGCAGTGAATTCTGAATGCAGTTAATAGTGTTTTATTACAGTCCGCAGAACAAAGGAGAGCTACTAACCCTCTGATAGAGATGCATATGAGTGCCTGTCATTCCGTCAGCACTATCTGTGCTTGGGAGAGTAGTATACTGCATACCTGTAGCCAGCTTACAG
This sequence comes from Argentina silus, assembly GCF_951799395.1. Classification (NCBI taxonomy): domain Eukaryota; kingdom Metazoa; phylum Chordata; class Actinopteri; order Argentiniformes; family Argentinidae; genus Argentina; species Argentina silus. The sequence goes on from NC_139655.1 coordinate 12,208,240, forward strand.
CCTGTCTCTAAAAGGTCTTACACTACACTACTAGAACAGTGCGTGTTCTAATTTACTGTTCCATGCGAATACCAGCTCTAATGTTAGACTATGTTATGCGTGTTAATAAACCTATAGCAGCAGCAGCAACACTTACTTTGAAATTCAAAATTGATTGCAAATAATGAAACAATACCAAGGATGGAGAGTGTGCATTTGTATTATTTGTATTTCAGACTGTATGTCTTTTTTAAAGGTATTTTAAAGCTGTTATGTTTTCCAACTTCTATTGGTTAGGCTTAGTTTTTGAGATAGGGTTTAGTGATGCCTCATCAGGTTTCAGGACAGCCATCTCCTCCTCTTCGGTGAATGGAGAAACCAGAGTGCAATCCTCAGCCGGATGTAGTGCAAGGTCTCACCCAGTACTTTACACTCTGCTATTATGCTCATAAAGTCATATCACTTGTACACCATTGAGAACATTGCTGTATGGGCCAAAGGTCAATTGACACAAAAGCCATAAGTGTATAGTTAACAGATATCTAGCCCTTATATGCTGATATATTCAGTGTAAGACTGCTGTAATTACATGTTTTTAATATCCTCAGTGTCATTAGTGTACCTGTACTTGTCCCCACACATGCTCCAGTCCGAATGATCAGCCGCTCTTCTGAGAGATTGAGACATCCTACCATGACGTGTTTTTGCTCGGAATCCCCAGTCCACCTACACCCCCCTCCTGTGTTAACAAACCATAAACAACGCTGATATTAACAGGGTACATATAAGTATCAAAGGGCGTCCTTCTTGAATTAGTATATTCTGTTCTGTTCAGCACACTGGCACAGTCCTGTTGCAAGGAAGGATCATGCAAAGAACTGAAGGGTTGGAGAGAAATGGAAGATTTCTTTTGTAGATTTTCTATTTTCCCCCCCCCAAGGTCAACAGCAATAGTGTGGTCCGGCACTGAGAAGAATATACTGAGGAACACTGAGGCCACCTACTACCACTGCTCTGTCCTCAGTTCCAGTCTCCGTCCTGCCGTGTGTGACTGGCTCTGTTTGTCTTTCTGTGTGAGTAGTGACTTGGCTTTTTCTCTCCAATCTTTTTTGGTCTCATACTATATCTGCAGTCTTGTCCAGTCACTTTCTACTTTCCACTCTGAGTGTGTATGTGGTGGTTAACCTGTTCCTCCCTGTTTTAAGGAGGGAGAGTGATAGAGATTTGCCATGTGTTGCACGGGGAAGTGTGCCCGGCTTGTGGGCCTGATCCTGCTGCCCTCGGCGTTCCTGTGCATGATTGCCAACCTGCTCCTCTTCTTCCCCAATGGCGAGAGCCTGGATAACAGCCAGATATCCCTGCAAGTGTGGCTCATGGGGGGCCTGATCGGAGGAGGTCTCTTTGTAAGTATTGAGTCTCGTTCCAGAACACACCCATTTACACTTTACATTTGGTGCAGTTCGAGATATTTAAGAGATTAAGAGTATTATTGCAGTGCTGTGTCTAAAATATGGGATCTCAATTTGATCTGTGTCTAAAAAAATGGTATACCAGTATTGTTCTTCTGTTATAACAGTTTGGTTAACATCAATTAATGGTTATCTGATATGATACAATGGGGAACCTGTACTTCCTCAACTGTATGCTGTTTTCCTCTTCTCCTCTGTGAGAGTGTCATTATTGCTACAGTATAGAACACTTATGTGATGTGATCATTGGCTCAAATTACTCCTTGTTTTCCTGGATCTACAACATACACACTTATATATTTATTGTACAAAAACAAACATTAGGAGTACTCAAATAGTTTGATAGAGTTCATATCAATATGTCTTGAAGATTAAATGGAAGAGAGAAGATGAGCACAACAGTAGAATAAACATATTATATACGATGTAAAATACTATTATTAGCTGGACTGAATGAAGCAGTAATAAATCAGTGGGCACAATCATTGATAGCCATGGCCTGTTTTGTAAGGCATTTCCATCACCTTTGATATACTTACAATAACCTTTGAATCCTAAGCTATTGCAGTCATTTAGGAAAGCACTTAATATTTGGAATCTATTCAATATTAGATTAGATTCTGCCAGCGCAGGAATAAGTTTTGCCTCACATCTTCCAAGGTAACAAAGTACATAAACTTAATTTCCATTCACAATATGTATTAGTCTTTTATGGATATGCTGGACTCCAGTTTCCACAAAGGCTGATTGAGGCCTAGCAGGGTGTATCTCTATTACCAGATATTTGCATTTAGAATCAGTAAACGAGTGTAAACACCCAACGTATCCAAGTTTACATTTCTTTTAACATTTTGAACCCTAACCCATTGTCCATTACATTTTCATGACATGGAAATTGTCCTTTAGCACTCTGGCATAAGAAGGGTAAAAACAGAAATACAAAACATAACACACAAGATTGCTACTAAATGCTAAATGCACTAAATGCTACTATACAGCCACACTCCCTGCACTTTGGAACGAAAGTCAGAAAAGATTCAGGATTAGCAAATATTATCTTAGGCGATAAGGACACACACACACGCTTGAATGTGACCGTCAGATTACAACTGTTATATATTTACCTATTAACATCTTAGTGTTTTACTAGAACTAATTACCAGATTAGTTGGAATATTGTCTCAGTTGTATGAATGATAAATAAGGGAGTAAAATGAAAATATTCTTTTTTTTTTTCTTTTTTTGTTTAGATTCTGTGCCCCAGCTGCTCAGCTATCAGGGCAGGGGGAAAGGGTTGCTGCGGAGCAGGTTGCTGTGGAAACCGTTGCAGAGTGAGTAGAGCCATTTGGAGGAGTTTACAAAAGCAGATGGAACAGGAAATGACTATATTGCCAATGCAAATATTGTAATGGCTGGAGTACTTAGGCAGAGGACTCAAATGCACAACTCAGAGACAAAACTTAAATCCAATAGAATAGTCTTTATTTTAAATAAAGGTACGGTACACAGGTAGGGAGTCAACAGGTAGGCAGATAATTCAGGACGGGTGTAGTCAAAGCAGGGTTCGGTACCCAGGTAGGTAGTTCAAAAAGGCAGGCAGATAATACGATAAGGGGAAGGCAAAAACACACTTGGAGATCAAAAAAGCAGGAATACTTATCACAAGAAAATGCTGGGACATATGACACAAAGGTACAAAGATGAACAGGCACAGAGACAGGGGAACACACAGACTAAATACACAGGGAAGGATGATGAGGAACAGGTGAAGCTAATCAGGGCGGGGTCGACAATCACACAGGCAGGAAACACACAAGGGCAGGTGGTACAGTGTTTGAAACGAGAGACAAAAAATGAATAACATGAAACAAAGACAAACATAAACTAAGAAACAGGAAGAGACGTTACAAATATTGTGGTTTCAACCATAGCTTTGTGTATGAAGTTCTACTAGGTTCTACATGAGATGAGGTAAATATTCTATACCACCCACAACCAGTATCTGACCAAGGTTGTTCTATATTGCCACCCAGTGGTAGTAATATTTCACCCAACCTAATCCAAATTTCAAGGTAGGCCTATAGATTTATGAAGCATGCCGACCTAATTTTTACACGTGTGTGTGTGTGTGTGTGTGTGTGTGTGTGTGTGTGTGTGTGTGTGTGTGTGTGTGTGTGTGTGTGTGTGTGTGTGTGTGTCACTTCAACAGATGTTAAGCTCTGTCTTCTCGTCTGCGTTTGGTTTGCTTGGGGCGATCTACTGCGTCAGTATATCATCAGCAGGTCTGGCTATTGGACCCAAGTGTCAGATTGCAAGTGGGAAATGGGAGTACCCATTCGAAGACCTTGGGTAAGTCTTGCTCTCTCTCTCTCTCTCTCTCTCTCTAGACCTCTCTCCCATTGTGTTTTCATAACTACCTTCTTATCTGTTTATCTTTACATGTATTACCATTGCAATTACATCCAGACGTTCACAGCATTTCAGCATTTCAAACTTCATTCCACCAGTAGGGGGCAGACTAGACTAGTCAGAGACTGTCACAACCTTCAATCAGCATTTCAAGTATTTCAAATGAATGTGTACCAGTCAGGTGAATGACATCATGACAGTGAATGGCAACCCAGAGGAGTGTTGAATCTAGTTTTGGCATTGTCCCTGATTTACATGCTTGAGCATGATGAATACTCACTTTGTAATCAGAGCCAATACTGTGGTTCTAAGAGAATCAGGTTTGACAGTTGATTACACAACACCTGATGAGAGACAGACTTCTCTGTTCTAACCAGTCCTGCTCAATTTCTCCCCTCCTATCTCTTCACCTTTTCCCCTCTCCACTGTCCTTTTCTGTATTTCATCCCCCTCTCCCCTATCCCTCCTCTCTTCTTAACCTTCCCTTCGCTCATCTTCTGACCTGTAACTTCTCTTCCCCCCTCCTCTGCAGTGGGAACAGCAGCTACCTGGGTGACAAGTCTCTGTGGGATCTGTGCGTTGCCCCTGACAATATAGTGATGTGGCACATTGTGCTCTTCGCCATCACACTGTGCTTGAGCCTGCTGCAGGTGGTCCTCTGTGGCATCCAGGTGTTCAACGGCTGCCTGGGCTGTCTCTGCGGGGACTGCCGCGAAAGCAAGGAGGTAAACCTCACCTCAGTGTTGCTGTGTAATGCCGTCCTGTGGGGGTTCTACAAAATGCTGGCTGGTTATTTTTGTGTTATGTTCATAGTGAGGTAGGAGGTGAGGGTAAGAAAGAGAAGATGAGAACAGACCTTGACTACTCTATATAGAGGTAAAAGCACTATGAGGTCATGTAAATGGTGCCTCTGATGTGATAATACTGTATTTGTCAAACTTGCAAACAGAATGTAACTTGCAAATCAGTGTTACCGTAATGCCAATGTAATCAAAAATGGTCAAGCACAAAGATGACGGTATGATCTGAGGCAATACAGTAGAATGACTCGACACAAAGTGTATAGGAAAGCAGCTTAATAGATCTGAATAGTAGAGCTAAAGTCTAGCTCAGCAGAATCCTGCATGAAATAAATAAATCAATGGGTGGCAGAAGATTAAGTTGAGATTTAGCTCCTGGTTGTTCAATGACAGGCATGCACAAAGGTCTTGTGCATAATAACCTTTTGTTCTTTTTTACCCTACACACACACACACTCACACACACATTTGTATACATTACTCATGGGAGGTGATATACTGTACAGTACAGTATCAACTCAGTTATGTAAAACATTAAACATTAACAGTGGCACTGAAATATTAACAACAACCCCCCCAGTGATCAGACAAGCCTACATTGGGGACATTAGCCTTTGAGAGATCAGATTATAAAAGCATGTTTTCCTTTCTTTTTTTCCATAGGATGAAGATGGTGGCTTGTGAGAGGCAGAGAGGGAGTGGAGAAGACTGCCATTCCATGGCCTGTTTCCAGTCGCCAGTGAAATTGTGCCAGGACTCACGCACCTGTACGGCTTCCTACACTTTGTCTGCAAGGAGCTTCTCTTTTTGTGTTCGCACATCATCTACCTTTTTGATACCTTGTGTTAAAATCAAGCCCTCAATGTCCCACAATCATTGTCTTCATTTTCCAAATGTATTATGTCACACTTAGTCCTGATCTTGTTTCCTGTGTTTGCCTGCAAGTTTGTTCAATTATTAAATCTGATTCTCTTTTCATATGAATTATTGAGAGAAGATGAGCCATGCCTATATTGGGGGATTCTGTCATACAGTAGCCTAGGTCACTGAGGGGGTCCCTCCAAGTTCCTCAACCTATTCTAGGTCTTTATTCTATTTCCTTCATCCTGTTAGACCTATCACAGCAACCATTTACTTTGCATGATCTTGTGTAACTATGTACTTTTTTATGATCAGATTCAGATGACAGTAGCCCAATAAATCAACTCAAATATGGAGTGATGCTTTTCTTCCATCTCTGCTGTATCAAGTGGCTGACCTTAAATCGTACCGTGACATAAATGACTGGATACTCTGAGCCAACATTACATGGGACACAAGAAGGCTGAGAGACACTCTAGTACGATGGCCTAATCCCGCTTGTCCCTGTTACATAACAGAAAAAAAGCAAGAAAACAGCAGGGACATTTCCTATTTCCTATTATTCCTACTGAGCCTGCGCATTCAGTAACCCTTGCTTTCATGATTCACTTCAGTCGCTTTGTGAAGCTAAGCAGAATCACTGGCCCACTCCCTGTCAATTACTAACATGTTTTTGCAAGACTTTCTAAAGTTCCGTTAGACGCAGACAGCCAGAACTAATAGGATTGAGTGTCAGCACCGGGTCAGAGGTCAAACCTGACCACTGTGGATACTGTAAGCATTACAGCTGTAAAAACACAGGTGTCTGAAGTACTTTGGTGTAGGCTGTAGTTTAAGCCCACAATCGTTTGTTGCAACAGAGCCGCTTCTTGGTAATTGTTACCTAACTTTCAAGATAAATACCCTTTGCAGCACTACAGCGGGTAAATATAGACACAGTCTCAAGAGGTGTACAGGCATAGTGCTGTCTGACTGACTGATAGGGGAAATGCTGCACATACCCCAGCCATGACTGGAGAGGTGGACAGCCAAAAACTAAAGCAGCCTGGTAAAACCCATGACCAACACTCCCTCAGGGCTGAATGACAGCTCCCAGGTAGCCCCCTTACATAAGACAATGATGGAAACAAAAGTGAGGGAGAGAGAAAGTTGAGGGAGTATTAGAGGGCAATGGAGAAACAGTGGATAGGGGGACAGGGAGGAGAGAGGCATCCTCTGCTACTTCTCATGCAAATCACATACTGAGTGAATGAGACTGGATACCAAACAGTACAAAGGAGTGGAGATGTAAGCTAAAGAGAGAGAGAAAGAGAGGTGGGGAAGAGAGCGAGAGAGAGGGAGGGGAGAAGGGGAAGAGAGAGGGAGAGAGAGGGAGTAAACAGACAAACAGAGGGTAATGGCCAGTGGCGTATGAAGCCAAGGCTTCTGTTATATACGCTTGCTGCACTCATTTATACCCTGTTGCAAACCCATTATTCAATACCAAACCCCTTTCCCGAAAACAACCCCGCAACCCCAGTCCCCCGCCCTTCTTCAGACCCAGACAAGAACAGACATCAAAGAAAACAGCAGATCCAGAACAGAACTGGTGTCAGCTGGTCACAACATCGTTAACAACACAGCATAGAATCGAATGACAGTTATTATACAATACACAAATATGGGCAATGCTTTATCCTATTCTTTCTCATACCCTTTTCCTTCAGACGGTCTCATCCTTCCCTTCTACTGTTTTGTCCTTTCTTCTCTCTCCTTCTCTACTTTCTCCTCTCCTCAGGAAAGGGAGGATGCATAGTCAGCAGATCAACAACCCAGAATTGTATAAAACAACAACGCTGGTGCCCAAAACAGAGGTGTGTACTCAGACAAACTAACTCAGCACTGACCACCCCTGTAATTATACCAGCCATTCCTGACCTGTGCCAACCCACAGAGCAGACACAGAACAACACATAGACACAATGGAACAGAACAGGGCAAGACCGTGGCAACAGGTCTACATTAGGGGAGATTGGTGAAGATTATTTTGTATAGAGTGTCTTTTGTGAGCAAGTGTGAAAGTCCAAAACCAACCTCTCGTTCTGCCAGGCTCTCAAGAAGCATCTGTGGTGACTATTACTGTTACCATAACCACATAAACCCAAATCTCCAGACATTTGTTTGTTACAGAAAGAGTCAACATAACCAGAGATTATACAAGATACATCACATAATTATCATCACAACAACAATATAATGGTCTCACTTAAAGTTGAGGCTCTCTTTATGGAGGGTTTATAAAGAGGTTTATAAGTATTCTACAGACTGTTCACAGTGAGCATTACTAAACATACCCAGAAATTATACAATGGAAATCACATCATTATTTTCACAGCAGCATCTTAATCTTAATTGAGCTGTGAGTAGGAAGGAATTTGAGCTATGTTGTCAATAAACATCAAGAGAAAGAGAGAGCGCATGATTTTGCCCCCTGCCCTCTTGTTGTCTGTTTAAATGGTTTTGTCATGGTTAACTGGTTCTCACTACCTCAACCGTTTTTCGCGGTAACTGGGATTCAACAGTGTGCAGATTTTCTAGTCCTTGTTGTGTTCTGCTCTATTTGTTCCAGTGTCACAAATGATGGGGGGGGGGGGGGGGGGGGTGTAAGATGGGACTAAGAAGGAAGAAAAGGAGCAGAGGGAGGGGAACTTGTCCTGAGGTTACCACTGCTACTGGACACAAGAACCAGCCAAGGGCGAGTTCAGCCAGTCTGACAAGGCCCTCAGCCAACACAAACAAGAGCTTGAGTGTGGGAACATCTTAAGGTCTGAAGGAGGAGGGGACAAGAGGGGGAGGGTGAGAAGGGAGAGAGGAGAGAGGAGAGAGGGGAGAGGGGAGAGGGGAGAGAGGAGAGGAGAGAAGAGAGAGAGTTGGAGGGGAGAGGGGAGAAGGGAGAGGGGAGAAGGGAGAGGGGAGAGGAGAGAAGAGAGAGAGTTGGAGGGGAGAGGGGAGAAGGGAGAGGGGAGAAGGGAGAAAACACTCATTAGACCCACAACACAGGCCTGTCTGATTGACATAAGAGCCTGGACTCAACCTGACTGCTTTCTTATTGGATTGGATTAAATTCAAAAAAGTTCTGGATAAATATACACATTATTTCCTTATCTAGTTGGCTTGTTTCATAAAGGTTAATGGAAATGTGCTTGTGCAAACTATTATAAAACTGGCATCAGTGACCCGATGAGCGTCAAGACCTTCCCCTCCAAATAAATCTCATTGAGGAATGCAGTCTTCAAATGTTTGAGATTTATTGAGCAGAAGTGACATGTAGCATTGCCATTGAGATTGCCATGGCCTAGTAACAGGCCTTCCTCTCCGTCCTACACATTGACAACAATGCTATTCTTGTCCTGTGGTTAGTGGAATGGTGGCAGTGCTGGACTAAATACCTGAAGGGGCAAAGATTCACAGTGGATGAGGTAAGTATGTTCATCTCCGCTTTTTTCCATAAGCCGTCTGATTGGTCCTCCAGTGAATGTATCTGATGTCACAATGATATTTTGAGCCAATAGGCATGTTGCCACAGTGGAGTCCTTGTTTTCTAGAGCTGGGTAAAGGCCTGGTTCAGTTATTGACCAAATTGTCTGAAACACACTGTTCTCCTTATAAGGGGAGGAACCAGCAGGTCTGAAGACACACTGAGGAGGGACACAGAGACACAGAGATTTTAAAGGGGCAATCTGGGATTGATCCATTTTTTGTCTTTCAAACTAATAGCCTTTGACTCTTGAAGAAATATTACTTATAAATGTCTCATGAGCTTAGTTCAACTGTCTTACCCATCAGAACTAAAAATATAAGCGTGTTCTACTCCATTGTTGGTAAACAATATAATTGTAAACAAACACTGTATAGCTTCAAAACATGGTGAAATGAATTATGATTTTGATCTCATGGATGGTCAGTCCTTGCATCCATAGCTCCATCTATGAATTTGAGAGTGGTTATATGTCTTTGTTTACCAAAAGAAGTGCTGGGGTAATGGCTTTGTTGTTGTTTGAATCCCAGATTGGCCCTTTAGTACTGCACAGAAAAACAAGCCTCAGAGCAATATTTCTCAGGGGTATTTGTGGAGAGGCTTTTTTTATTTTTTATTTGAGGACAAAACCGACCTCTTGGCCCTATTAAATTGTGATGAAAACTGATGTTTTTTGACTGATGTTATTTTGACTGCAATGCAAAGCTAATAGTTTACATTTGGCAGTTTGGCCTTTGAACAGGAAGGGAGTTGAGTGGTAACTGGCCTATTGAACATAAGTATAAGACCATTTTGGGGGCATAACCCCCCCCCACCCCTCTTCTGAGTTCATCAATCAAAGTCCAATGTTTGTGAGTTAATGATCCACAAGGTTTTGACCTTACGCAGAGACAACGCCCAAGTTCACATGCTGCATGGCTTCACCCACATCCAGAGAGAGAGAGAGGGGGGGGGGGAGAGAGATGGGGGGGGAGAGAGAGAGAGAGAGAGAGAGAGAGAGAGAGAGAGAGAGAGAGAGAGAGAGACAGAGAGACAGAGACAGAGACAGAGCGTTGCCAAGGATGGGCCATTTAAATCAGCTGAAAATGTGCAGAAGATATAGACATCACCTCTTTATATCCCCCAGAGATAACAAGAGATAGCAAGTCCCTTCTCCTGTTATCAAGAGTGGCTGAAGAAATATACTGTAACCCTGACTGTTACTTGTGCTATTGTTGGTAAGAAATCTCTCTCCTCAAATTCTTCTGGGTAAGTTTCCATCAGAGCAAATCCCTTGGCAATCCCCAGTGAGACACCCTGGATAAGCCATAAACCTGGATAAAAGTGCATGCAAAGCTAATAAACAGCAATAAATAATTTAACAGGTCACACATCACACCCTTTGCTGACCAAAGATCGTCATTGTACATCGCTGCACATCTCTCTGTATGCTACTACACCTTTAAAGGTATGTAGTATGTAGACATGGCATCATAGCAAAACGAGAGACTTTCAAAAAACTGAGATGAAACTGATGAAACAGATGAACCTTTGATGAAAGTTGCTCTGTTTTCACGGACGTGACGTCTTAACCCAGAGTCTACCTTTAAAGGCATTAAGACCTAACAGGAATTTGGTTGGGGACCTTTTTGAGATTAACAGGACACAAATTAAAAACCAGTTATGGGAGCCATTATGGAAGTTGTTTAGAGAACGGGGGACGGTGACAAAATCCAGCCTCCCTCTCCTGCTCTGTTGTCCTCTCACTCGTCGTTACCTCATTCCAGGACAGAATGTGCTTATACAGCTCCCTGAGTTCACTAAGTTTTTCTTTTGAGTGGATGCAGATATGGACACTTGAAGTGAACCCCCATCCGGTCCATTGTGTATATATTATTGTGAATCATAGACATGAAACAAAGTCAGGCACGCTGTGCTGTCCGGGCCAGTGTTGTGACTCAGTTGTGATGGAACAGGGTCGGGTGACTGGATGGATATGGGGAATGGCAGTCGGGGCCGGAATGCTCTCTGATTGTGTCGATTGATGAAGAAACAACATTCATCAGTGAAACACTTTCAAGTAGCTACCCTTCAAGTGTCCTTAATGTGCAGTGAAGCAAAAATCCTGTCAACAACTCAAAGGGAGGATTTCATGACCATTTAGGGTTGAGTGGGGGGGGGGGGGGGGCGGTAACACTGGAACAGAAGTGGACTTGGTTATATGTAAACTTCTCAGAATCTAGATCTATCTAGAAAATGTTAATTCTTCACAGTAAGTGATGTATAATCCAGACTGTTACACTTCTGATCTTATAAAGGATTTCCTCCAGAGCTAGCCTCTCCTATGACTTTCTAGCGAGGCTACCCCTCTCCCTATCACTTCACTCTCTTCCTCTCCCATGTTCATTCATCCCACAAGTCATTCATGATTAGGCTTACCTTTACCCAATTGTCAAACATGAGAGCCTTAATTGCTCATCTATCTAAGACTATTTTAAACTTGATTCGTTTGTAACTTAATTCATATGGCAAGAAGTTTCACATCAAAGATATGGTTGATAACTTCAGCCATGTTCATATCAATCACCTATAAGGACGTGCATCCAACAAAGGCTGGAGGGGAAACGACAGAGAGAGGAACAGAGAAGGAGGGAGAGGAGGGAGAGAAAAGGAGGGTGATAGAGAGAGGGAGGCGTGTCTGGTGGCCACGCTCCAGGGATTAGCTATTTAAAGTTTCAGTCCCTCCATGCGCCCGAGAAACCTTTCCATGTTCATCTAAACACACGGAAGACTCGCACGGACTCCTGTCAAATCCGTGATAGTTAACAACAGTGAACTTGGTTGATGTTTGAAAGTCGACGAGGCAAAGCTGCAAATGGTGAAATTACACAATTGAAATTGGAGCAAGTTGTCTCAAGACGATCATACCTTTTGCGCATTCTTCCTCCTGATCGATTTGCAAGGTTGCTGTATCAGGTAGGTAATTAGGATACGTTCACAGACTACTGTAGCTTAAGTCGTTGAACTCAACTGTTTCTTTCAGTAGATTACATTTAGATTAAAGCAATGTAAACATCGTTATTATGTTAAGCCTACACTCACTGAGCACTTTATTAGGAACACTATACTAATACTGGGTAGGGCCTCCCTTTGCTCTCAAAACAAGCTCAATTCTTCGTGGCATTGATTCCACAAGATGTTGGAAACATTCCTTTTTGGTCCATGATGACATGATTGCATCACGCAATTCCTGCAGATTTTTCAGGTGCACATTCAAGCTGTGAATGTCCCGTTCTGCCACATCCCAAAGGTGTCCTATTGGATTCAGATCCGGTGACTGGGAAGGCCACTGAAGAACACTGAACTCATTGTCATGTTCATGAAACCAGTTTGAGACTACTTTTGCTTTGTGACATGGTGCATTATCATGCTGGAAGTAGCCATTAGAAGATGGGTAAATTGTGGCCATGAAGGAATGCACATGGTCAGCAACATTACTCATAGACTGTGGCATTCAAGCGATGATTGATTGGTATTAACGGGCCCAAAGTGTGCCAAGAAAACATTCCCCACACCATTATACCACCTCCACCATGAGAAGGTGTACAGGTGTTCCTAATAAAGTGTTCAGCGAGTGTATATATTAAACTGTGATCACTTCCAAGAAATAAATTAATTGCATGAAATAATTAATGGCATGAAAAAAATGCATATTCTTAAAACTGTAGCTTGCCTTGGGGAGTGTTGAGGGCTGTTAAGGCTACTTGGTTTTCTGAAGAGGAGGTGTGTCGGAGTGAGAGGATCCCCAGAGAGGCGCAATAGAGGCTGAAATTGAAATTTAGAACGGGTCTATTATACTGGTACGACCGTTTTTTAGGCTGCATTGTCTGTAGCCTAATGTATTCATGTTGATAAGTATGATATATTGGGATACAAACAACAACAAAGCGGTCTCCCTGCCACTTTTTTGGGGTGAACAGCTGAGGGATGGGGCTGGAGATGTGATTCAAATTCATAGACAGAGCTATATATGAAAGGACTGACCATCTAGGTGGGGTATACAGACAGTTCATGCTCATGAGCCATTTATTAAGCCATTAAGTATTCTTTAAGAATCAATGGCTAAATATAATTAATTTAAAAATGCATGTACCAATCCCTGATTGCCCCTTTAACTACATATGATCTCCAGTCACAACTTTTATGTAAGACATTTTCCGGAGAATGATTTCCTGTGAGCACGGCTCCACGGTGATGTGAAACAGTCCTTTATTTATTATTTACATGCGCTCTCGGCTTTCAGAAAACAGTTTGTGCGGAAACGTCTGGTACTTCTCAGTTCAGCAGTGGTGTCCCATTATGAGAGGGGGGGGGTTGGATTAGCCCGGTTGGCATAGTTTTGGCGCTTCATTCAACCCTTGCCCTCATGCACGTACTTCATCAAGACACTTTTCACAACTTGGTAAAACTGAGAATTTTGCCCAGATGGGATATACATAAGACTTGGTTTGATATAAACACATCTGTGCAACTCAACTCAACTCACACATCCAAATAAAGAGAAATAATGTGGTTAGAAATGGAGGCAGTGCTGAGCAGAAGGATCTAGATAGGTAAACAACTGTTTATAGAGAAGTGGTTCAAAAGAAAGTTCTTTCCATTGCTGTTGTGGGTGTGGGCGAGGGCTCCGATGTGAGTGGGCAGTGGGCACAACTACGTCAGAGACTCAGAGCCCATGGCAGGGTCTCTTTGCTGGGTCTGGGGCCCAGTGTTAAGGGGCATTACAGGCTCGGTGCCACGTGTTCCTATTGCACATTTTTTCTTTCATATGGTGTTGAAGACTTGGAATGGATAGGTCATTTCAATGGAAAAACTGAATACTGTGTAGAATTACATCATAGTCGTCTTCGCTGTTCCACCTTCTGTTTGCTGAAAGGTTTATTGCAGCTACAGTATTGCAGAAAAACACACACACACTTGAATGCTTGTTTGACATGTTTTGTTGTGTCATGTATAGCACTGTGTAATCTATGATCTTGTATGCGTACACAAATAGCCTGATGCTTATTATGACCCACCAGGGTAGAAGTCGTGGATAATTACAGTAGAAATGTGAGGTTGAATTCCTCCACTTCAGCTTTGCCTGAAAACACAAACACGCACATACATGTCCCTTGCAAACACAAAACACAAAAGAGGAGGGTAAGACATCTAATGACATTTTGAGTAATACCTTCATATCTGAAGAGGATAAGACTGTGGTGTAAGTAGTTGAGTAATGTTGAGCAATCTTTGTTCTCTGAGCTAGTGACTGACCACTGCATGAGTAACACCACATTGTTCAGAGCTGCACGTCCCTCACGTCACTGTAGTGCCCTGGGCAGGATCTGGCACTTAGAAAAACAAGCACAGGAAAAAAAGGGCCTGGATCCAGCTCTCCCCCTCTCTGTGGTCGAGGTGGGCACTCTGTTCTCTTCTCTCTGGACCAACTGAGTTGTTTTTCTGTTTCTGTTCTGGGCTCTCTGGCTGCTGTTTGCTGCCAGACCCCTAGTGCTAGAGGCAGGCAATAATGACCAGGGCCCAAAATTCCTCACCACTGACCTGGCCATCTAGCTGTGTGTGTGTGTGTGTGTGTGTGTGTGTGTGTGTGTGTGTGTGTGTGTGTGTGTGTGTGTGTGTGTGTGTGTGTGTGTGTGTGTGTGTGTGTGTGTGTGTGTGTGTGTGTGTGTGTGTGTGTGTGTGTGTGTGTGTGTGTGTGTGTGTGTGTGTGTGTGTGTGCATGCATGCATGCATGCATGCATGCATGCATGAGACAGTGTTTGAGTGTGCACAGTGTGGTTATTAATACACAAAGAATGTATTATTGTGCAACTAGCTGTGCAACTAGTGCATTGAAAGCTCTGGAAAAGAAACCTGAACAATTTGTTATCTTTCCTGCCCACCCCCGCTCTCTTTTCCTTAGTCTCCTTTGTACACTACCGATACAATAACAAACAAGACATGTTTTCTATGGTCAAAAGCTGTTCAGCATTAATGGTGTACCCACGCAGAGCCATCACACATAATCTCCACTTCCCTGAGAATTGTCAAAGTGCCTATTGGCTCAATTGGTCAGTCTTTATCTCAAAAGCCAATATGTTTGTAGGTTTATAGATGGCCTAGGTCACAGTAGCCAATACTCTCAACTGGATAGTCCCAACTTAAATATGGGATAGGATTGCCATCACCTGAGAGAGAGACAGGGAGAAAAAGAGAGAGAGAGAGAGAGAGAGGGTTGGATGAATGGAGGAGTGAGGAAAGAGAGCATTCATACAAAGAGGAGCTTTTATTTTTACTTTTGTAAAGGAAAAGATATAAGCAGCTACTTAAAGAAAAGTGATAATTTTTAATAAATGAGAGGGGGGGGGGATTCAGGGTTGGGTAGAGAGAGGGGAGGTTGAGGTAAAAGAGAGAGAGAGAGAGAGAATGTGAGGCTGTCATCCAGCATGACCCTTAATGGAGTGGAATGGGTGTCACATTGATGAGTCCTCCATTGGCCTGATCCCTGGGTGTTAAAGGAGCTCAGAGTGTGCGAACGAGAGAGCTGTCACGTCTCTGTGAAATGACCTCATCACCACTGTGAGTGTGGGAGACAGCTGCAGGAACACAGACACTAGTACTGTAGCAAACAATGACTGATAACCCAGTTAGAGGAGTGTTGGCCACAGATTTCACATCAGGGAAGCAAGGAGGGAGTGGGACAGGCGTGTGTACGTTGGTCATGGGTCAGTTTGTCAGCACCATGTCTTCATCAAGCCTAAAAGAGACCTGGAGCTAATTTGAGGGATGTTTGATGGAAGACCTCGTGAGAGGGCTTTATGAGACCATGGAAGAGGGTAATTACACCCACTGTGCTATATAGAGTCTGTGACAAGGTCAGCAGGATGCTGAACGGCAGCATAAAAGTGTCACTCGAAATAAATATGACTCTGAATAGATCTAGACAACTACACTCACAACACTAAAATAAAGCTTCTAAACATAAGAGCTTACTGGTTCACCACCATTCCATGCTATTCTATAACATATAGGCCAGTTCTGGGGTTAGGTCACCTGAGGTAATCTTTTCACAGACAGAGCAAATGGAAGAGCAACCGACAGCGAAGGCTCGTACTGGTGCTGAAACCGGAGATGGCAAGTTAAGAGGTTAACCCATGGCTGACATGACAAACATTAAGCAGGTGCTAGATCAAAGAGCAAGTGGTGCAGCCTGGGAGCAGATGTAGCCCTGGGAAACCAGGTAGGATGACACTGCTGCCAATCAGTGACAGTGATGAGGATAAAAGCAGGAGGGTGAAGTGTTGCCTCTCTTGGCTCACAAACAAGAAGCCTGTCTTTACACGTCTGTAAACTAACCTGAACCCTTGGAAGTGATATGCAAATTGTAAACCAGCTTAGATGGTGTGTGATAAGGTTGAGTCAGACAGATAAAACTGCCTAGAGCATAGTAATGCAGAGTTAATGTGTTCACTAGCACATAATCATTTTTTAAAATGACTTTAGGATAATGAGTGGCTAATGCCAACAGTACAGTGCTTGTATAGCATGATGAGTCTGCCTGTCCGCCTGTCTTGCGCGCGTGACCTCTGTGTAATTCCTGTCAGGGATTTAATCAGTTCCACTGTCTGGTGGAGCTCATTGACGTCCACTCCTGGATTAGACAATGGGAGGTGGTTTGCTGCTACCGTGTGGCTGGCTACCATGTGTTGTTGACAGACAGGCTAATCTCTGTCTTGTCATTGAACTCTTTGTCCCTCATTGAATGACTGGACTAGCTAATTCCATTATGCTTTGACCGTTTGATGAAATAAGGACCCATCATCAGCCTTGTCTGAGTAAACGTCTGGTCTGCTTGATAGGGGCTTGATAAGGCGGTGGAGTAGACTCACACCCTTTGGAAAATAAATTGCTTGCCTTGTTGGGCAATTGTTTTGTCACTCTTGTTATAGAGGCTAAAATAATCCAATCCACTTAGACTAAGATGTTTTGGCCGTGGTTTCACAAATAATGAAGTTTTTTTTAAGTACGGCTGCTTATATCTTTTCCTTTACAAAAGTAAAAATAAAAGCTCCTCTTTGTATGAATGCTCTCTTTCCTCACTTCTCCATTCATTTCTCTCTCTCTCTCTCTCTCTCTCTCTCTCTCTCTCTCTCTCTCCCTCCCTCCTCAGGGCTCCTTACAACCATGGGTGTGAAGGTACTCCAGTGCTTTCCCTGGTACAGGCGCTGTAAAGAGCGGTGCAAGCAGGGTAGACAGTGCCCCCCAGTGACAGGTAAGAACACTGCAGGGTTCAGGTTACATTATGTCAAATTCATAACTACCCACTGTGCCCAGGGCTGTGTAGTCATGACCATTGACATGTTGCACAAGATTATCAAACATATTGAAGAAGACAAGATGTGTTGAAACAAGGGACATGACCTCAAATGTCTTCCTTGAGCTTCACTCAGGTTGTCAAACTCAATAATACATTTTCTGTCACATACTCACTCTATCCACCTCATTTGCATGTATCATTACGTGCTATAGCGTCAAAACAACACAAAAAAGCACATTATGAAAGTTTGTCTGCTGGCTCAATGACTCATTCTCTCTGCTTTTCAACTTGTCTCCCTTTCCCACCTTCATTTGTCCCCAACACCCTTCCCCCTCTCCTTCCCATCCCTCCATCTTCCTATCCCCCTCTCCTTCCATCCCTCCACTCCTTCAGTGGCAAGAGAGGAGATGAAGCCTCGCCTGTCCTCCACGGTGTCCTATGGCAGTGACGGTGAAGGAGCTGGGAGCCTCAGCGGTTCTCAGATCTACTTCTCCACCAAGGCCCGTCTCTCCTTCAGACACCAGCTGGACAGCAACATCAACGCAGTGGACGCCACCTACTAAGGCTCTAGCACCTCTTGCTCATCATCATCATCATCATCATCATCTCCATTCTACAACCAGCTCTCCTGCTCCTCCACGTCTCATCAGCCCAGAAGGGCTCTGATCACCAGACTGGGAATGAGGAGAGGTTGAATATAGGGAAAAGACTGAGACTTCATCCTATAACTCAGTGTAAATGTGTCTTCCCAAAGCTGGTCCAACTGGTTGAGTCCATCCCAACAGACTGATTCATTGCTAACGTAGAGGCTAGTGGAGTTGTGGCAAGAGTCTACTAATGGAGAAATGTTTACAGCATCATTACCAACAAGTGCATTATTTTTATTTTCTTTGGAGATGGGCTTTTTTTCTCCCCTTTTAGTTGTATATTTTTCTACTTTCCTTTATTTGGTGATAAAATAACATTTTTTGAATTAAACATTTCTGTTTGATATTTACCAGTTTGATAAGAGTAAAACTGGAGGTTACTGGGTTGGTAAAACACTGCGACAATAGTGTCCTTACTGGTGACAGCAATACGAAAATGTTGAAAAACTGCTTCTTTAGTCTGACAGTAACCTCAGTGCTGTTTTTATTTTCAGCTAAAGAATAGCGTGAGAAAGTTGGTCAAGTTTACTTGTCCACTGGCCGTTGATAAAGACAGCAATGTGTTTGTGCCTTTTAGGAAATTGGTTACTGGTCTTCTTTTAATGCCCTACCCACCTGACAGTATGTATGTACTGCACCTACTCACTCCTCACATCCAGAAACAGGACTCAGCAGCTCCATCATCTTAATGCATCGTTCTACATATGTCAGAGAGGTAACTTATTCTGCAAGGCATCGAGATAACAAGCCGCTTTTATCTTTGTTAACTTAGGCATCTGATGGAAGAACATCAATGAGTTGAGCACATAAAGCCTATAGATGTATATGAGAAGACATTACAATAGATTTGATGGCTCAGTTGGGTGAATCCACATCCCACTCCCCTTGTTTCCTGTTTCTACCATTAGTAAAGGAGCAATGCAACTTTCTCTTCTAATTGCATTTTATATATTTTTGTACAAACTGTAGAACTAGGTGTAAAAATTAGGAAATGAGGGAAGAAAATAGAATTGTATGAGACAAGTTATACATCTTGGGCTTTTGTTGTAAGTGTATAATACAGAGTAAAGTATGGTGATTCGTGAGGACTGTGAAACGAACAAAAATGGAGGTTTTTTTACGTAAGCCGAATGTCTTGCCATTTTAACTGAAATCAAAGAACCCCAAATTCCCCACTCCTCACTTTGGGTACTTTCTATTCTTGTTGTCAAGGATATGGATAAAATGTACTAACAATGCAATAACACAAAAAATGAACATCCTAATGTTTTGTGTGGATTCATTGTGCGGTTTCTTATCAGAGCTAACTCACCTCTACACATTGCAAGGAATTGAGCAATAATAGTAATTCACAGGAGTTTGTCATTACTTATTTTTAATGTTTGCAACATAACACACAAAACACAAGTATTTGCTCAACCATTTTATTACAAAATATTGTGTTTGGTACAAAAAGACAAAAAGAAAACAGAAGGCAGTCCATTGTTGACCAGTGTGTTTGTCCGTTCTCTTGGGTCTCCCTCGGCAACTGACTTCATGGCATGTAGAGAAGATAACTACATTTTGGGGTTAGGGTGGGGTGACTTGGGGTCTACATGTTCTTGGGTTTGGAGATGACCCCATCAGGGTAGTGTTTCTTGAAACGAGCGACAACATCAGGGTCCAAGAGGTGAATGCCATCCAACTGATTACCAAGAGTTACCCTGAGACAGAGAGAGGGAGGGAGAAGGCTTACAATACAAAAAAAGAAACCCACTCACAACACAACTCATCCACACACTTACCAGTTGGGCTGGACATTGTGGGGTCTACCGAAGAGCTCGATCTTCCTGGTGCCAGGTGAGAGTCTCTCGATCATCCCATAGATCTCATCTGGCTTGTGGCTGGTTGAGCGGACCTAAGAGAGATGAGATGAGAGATCAGAGGTAAGGATAGGGATGAAATCAGATCAAATATATCTATAAATCTGGAAATGAACCCTTTGAACCCTCACCTCAGCCACGATGACGTCACAGTCCAACCCTCTGTTGAATCCCTGGGGATTTCCCTTCACACCCACCTGAGAAGAAACACATCAATACAACAGGTTACATAAAAGCTACACACATATTAATGAATGCAAGATCAACACGCCGTCAAATGAGATGCATCAACCAATTGCAAAACATAAGAGGCATGAAGCCACACAATGCACAGTACAGGGTGAGGAGGCAGGCAGGCAGGCAGACAGACAGACAGACAGACAGACCAAGCAGTGCTCCTTTCCATGGTTAAGCCAGTGTCCAGTCCTCCCAGTACGAATGATCCTCTGTAACTGGTTTGTCTTCACCCAAATGATTTCGTCAACACGCTCATAGCTACAGGAGAAGAAAGAGAGAGAGAGAGAGCAAGGCAGAGAAGAAACAACCAATGAGAGGTGGAACAAAGTATACACAACTGACATTTGATGTACAGAGAGAAACTTACCCCCAAAGATTGAGACATTCTCTACCCAACTCCATGGCCCTGAGAGAGAGAGAGAGAGAGAGAGAGAGAGAGAGAGAGAGAGATTGAACAGTCAACTGACATCTTTGACAAAATGAGAATAGAATCCCTGTGTTGACATCTGTAGAGTACTGCTATGGTTTATAACAAGGATCCAGACTGTCAGAACAAACTCAGGAGAGGAGTACAGCTAGAACATAAGTATTACACCAGCGTTAGCGACATACATCGCTTCTGCATTACTGGTAGCAGGTTGTTTACCTGCCAGTCACCCAGAGGAAGAGGAAGCCATCATCCTGGAGGAGGGGAATGTGCAGCTTCCTCATCTCGTCATCTGTCAGAGTCCCGTACGGAAGCTCCATGTGGATATCCCAGGGAGGGTCGGCCATCACCACAGCAAACTTCCCCAGGATGGACACGTCCAGGAAGCGGATGTCACAGTTGATCCACTGGGAGGGGGACAGAACCAGATCAGACCACATAAGACCAGCCTCAGACCACCTTATGAGGTAACCAACACAAGAAGGAGTTGACATAATGGAAAAGTCCACACATGTGAGCTAGTGACTTCAACTCCCCTCCCCCAAATCAGACATACCATCTTGTATTCCCTCTCACTAATACCCTCTTGTATCTAGTCTTCCACCTTTCCTCTCATCCTCTTGTCTCTTCTCCTCTCATCTCCCACCACCCCCTCATGCCTCTCTCTCCTTCTCTCGTCCCCCACTCCCTCCTTTCATCTCGTTCCCCTCTCACTCCGCACCCTCTCTCCATCCTCCTCCCCTCTCTCACCTGTGATGGGAACAGCTTGCCCTCATTGTTGTCTGCGTCTCCCTGGTGAAGACCCATTTCTGCGGCCCCTGCATGTGGCCCCAGCAGGCCTCCCTCTGCCTCCGGGGGGCTGTCGATCTCGTAGTGTACATACTTGCAGGTGTCCATGTGGAAGCAGGTGTTGAGGAAGGAGCAGTCGCCCAGACTCTCGTCTGTATGCTTGTTAATGATGCGCCTGAGAGACAGAAGACAGGACTGGGCTCAAGCAACATGCTGATATAAGCAGACATCTCAGCCATTCTCAAAAGAAATTATTCACAGTGATTCAATGGAAACAAACACTGGCAAATTAGGCTATATATATATATATAGCGCTGACTGAAATTGGGAAATAAGGTAATTCTTTCCAGTTTACTGTACCCCTATCTAAAAACAAAATCAGCAGAGGCTAATGCCAGGTGATTTTACTCGTACAAATGTCTTCAATGCCGTTTGCTACCTTTGAAGCTAAGACTGACTACACGTCTACAACATCCAAATGTATGTAAAAAGCAGTACATTTTGTCACAAATGGGGCTGTGTGTGGACCATTAAACATCAATTTAGAGCTGTGTCTCTTCTATCCATCTTATTTCTATGGTTTGTAAACTGTGTAATCACTTCACAAACCTAGGTGGTTTAATTACAGGTCCTGGATTACAGGAACATATTGCACTAGAGAGGAAACATCTTGGTGTGTACGGTGAGGCAACACTGACCGGAAGTGCAGCTTGGTGCAGGGCTTGGGTGTGTCTCCGGAACGCATACACTCCTCCTTGGTCCCATGGTCACAGAACTCCTGCACCTGAGCACGACCACGTGAACGGAACTTCTCAACAATGGACTGCTCTTTAGCTGTGCTGGTGTTCAGCAGTTCCAGGATCTCTCTGCTCACCTGTGGCAGGCAGGATTACACACCCAGACATACACATACTGTAGATTACCTTAAATTAGATAGATAACCACTTTAAAAGAAAAAGACTGTATTTCAATGCCATTGAGTGTGACTAAAAAGTGGACATCATATATAATATGCTATTATGGTGCAATGTCTCACCCTCCTCTCCTCCGTCTGTCCCCCTATGGGAGGAGAGAGAGGGAGGCATTGCACCATAATAGCATTTTCGATAAACTGTCCACTTATACTGTCTATCCCCATCTCCTTTCCCCTCCCCCTCTGTGTACCTTCTTGCACTGCTGTTCCTTGGTGGACTGCTGGTTCAGGAGGCTCTCTATTTCCATGTCCAAGTGAGACGTCTGACCCTTACTGGTTCTGCCCTTTTTATCAGCCCCGCCCCCTCCTCCTCCAGCCTTCCAATCAGAGGGGCCTGCCAGCTGAGAGGAAGAAGCTGGCGCCAAGGAAATGGAGGACGTTTGAGGTGGGGAAGGAGGGCTCTGAAGGGAGGGGGATGAGCCAGGCGGCCTTTTATGATGGGCTTGGTCCTCTGCTTTCCTCTTGACCCCGGGTCTTGGGGCTCCGCCCCCAATCATGGCCCAAAGTTTTGTGTGGTCCACTGAGATGACAAGTGTGGAGGAGGAGGAGGAAGAGGGGGATGAGGCGAGGGAGGACTGCCGGACTTCTATCAGCTCCTGGGCAGAGAACTTGAGCAGCAGACTCTGGATACAGCCATGAGTGACAGGCGCTTCAGACTGTGGAGGACAAATAGAGAATAGAAGAGAGGAGAGTTAAGGAGATTGAAGAAGGTTAGGGAAAAGAATATGGCTGGCTGTGACATGGCAATTGTCTTTCTCTCTGTCTCATGCAAATTCATACAATACACAAACTTCCCCTCAGACACCGCAACAGGCACTCACAGTGTCAAGATCATTGGTGATGTTCAGAGAGTCTTTGGGTAAAGAGAGACTCAGATCAGAGAGATAACCCAGCAGTCTCTTCTCTAGTTCAGGGTCCGGGGGATGCTCGGTCTCCTCCTGAGGGGGGCTCTGGAGGGCTGGTCCAGGACTGTCACTCCGCGCTGCACCTCCATCAGCGCTGCCACCTCCCACCTCTGTGAAGAGAGAAACCCAGGGTGTAAATCAAACAGAGGCGATAGCATTACCAACAGTATGAGGTTACGAGATAAGCTTATCTTGTGGCTATTTTGGCCCACAGCCAAGCTACTAGCAATAGCTGCGCGATAATGATGTCTTCTACAACTTCATCGTTGTGACTGAGACTGTCTAATCTCTCATGTCTATGATCCCAATCAAGACGTTTTCAACATAAAAACGCCTTGTCCTTGCTGATCTGCTTTTCCATCCCGCCATCCCTGCCTAATAACATTACCTGCGGCAAGCTGCGTGGGGTCTTTTCGGCGCCGCTGCAGTCTCTCTCGCAGCGAGTCCAGCTGCTTCTTGTGTGCCTGGATGTTGCTCCATGTATCCGACATGTCTTGTCGGGGCAGTCGCGAATATGAAAGCAAAACTGCAAGATCACTAGCTACCTACTTATTTTATCGAGAATGTGCGCCGTGGGCAATGTGTCATAGCTACCAGCAACAACAATGGATCCACCAAAACAAACGCTTTTATCTTATAGACATCATCAAGTATAGTGAAGAAACAACCACTCTTTACAGAAGAAAGCGCGAAGCGAGTCGGATGTGTTTTGGAAAAGGACACATTTCCAGTTCCAAACAGACAGCTTCCGGGAAAGCCTTGTTCATCTAAATCTTTGTCTTTATTCACATGTTTTACAGTCTTACTAAATATAACACATTGACAATCAACTACATTAAATGAAATATAAATATGTATTCTATTAAAGTTTGTATATTACAAGTAAAAACCTTGTAAAAACGAGTACACTTTCCAGATGTCAGTTCCTCTCCAAGCCAGCAGGTGTCGGTCAGATCACTAGTCCTCTTCTTCTCGTGCTGTTCTAAAATCCACTGGAAAAAAAAATGGCGGAAGTGGAGAAGGATGGTGAGCCTGCGACTGACAAAGATGATTTACAGATTTTAAAGGTAATATTAAAACAGACTCCTCAGTCACTGCATGCATCATATGGATGTGTGTTGTGTTAATCCCACCGTTTTAATGAACGAACCATTGGCTAGTTACATAGCACGTTACATCCTCGTTAGCCAGCTGCTCAGTAATGTGCAGAGTCGTTACTATAACAACTGGTAGCAACTGTCATATTAATTGTCCAAAATGTGTTGCGAACTTGGGTGAATACTGACCGACGTTTAGACGTGTTTTATAATGTTATGTTTCTGTCTGCTGAGCCCCATCAATGCGAATGGTCTTCACGTTATGCAGCCCATCTACGCGTCAGGCTTGTAAAGTAACAATCTGACAAGCTCTCCATCTTTCTTTTCTGCAAGCTTGCTAGCCTCTTAGCTAGGTACCGAGATGGTTAGCCATGCATCCTACTTGCTTTGTCATTCGGCACTGCCAATGAGCATGTGTGCACATGTAAACCTATTATTAGTGAATTTGCTATACATTTCTCATCAGCACTACACTTCAGAATGATGTTCTTGTTGTACCTTAGGATACCTTCATCTCATGCGCCTGATCTCTCGTGTAGTTAATCTCGATTCATTTTTCTATCGGGTTTAGGAACATGTGGACGAGCTATACAATTTTAGGGATCATTATTTTGAGAATCACAGCGTGGAAGATGCAGGGAAGAAACAGGATGATGTCGCAGTGGAGATGGAAAAGACATTAAAGATGCTCGAGGAGAAAGAAGGTGAGTTACAGTAGAAAAGGAAGACTGGTCTGATGGTTAATTCTCATATAATCAGACCATTTCGTACTAAAAGTTATTCAGTTCCGTAAAATAACGACTTTCATAACAAAGTCTTGTTGTGTCTCTCCCGCCCATCTCAAGAGTCTTACAAGCACAGTGTTGAGTTTCTACTGCTGCGGGGCCGCTGCCTAAGTGTGGCTTCGACTTTCAGTGCCATTGCCGAGGAGTGCCTATCCCGTGCTGTGAAGCTGGAGCCGGGGCTGGTGGAGGGCTGGAACACGCTGGGGGAGCAGTACTGGAAGAAAGGAGACCTGACTGCTGCTAAAACCTGCTTCACTGGGGCTCTGCAGCAGGTCAGATAGCGAGAGATGTCTGTTTTACTTTGTGAGATCTTTGCTGAGATGAGAAAAAACATGCACATCCTGCAGAATTGGACACACACACTCTCATTGCAACTGCTCTTTCTTGTCTCCTCACTACTTCCATCTCCCTCTCTCCAACTGCCTGGCAATCCTGTTATATCTGTTCTCCCTCTCCCCCTCCAGAGTAAGAATAAGGTGTCCCTGCGCAGCCTCTCCATGATCCTGAGGCAGCTTCCAGGAGGGGGCAGCGATGAGCAAGGCAAGAGGGTGCTGGAGAGTGTAGACATGGCCAGGCAGGCTGTGCAGCTGGATGTCACAGACGGCACCTCCTGGTGTGAGTATAAGGACATGGATATTAAATAGAAAGATATTGGTAGAGAGTTTGTGAGTCAGAGATGATTTAAATGCGAACATTTTGGCAGATATCCTGGGGAATGCCTACATCTCCCTGTTCTTCACCTGTGGACAGAATCCACAGATGTCTCAACAGGCTCTGAGTGCCTATGCACAGGCTGTGAGTACACACACACACACACACACACACACACACACACACACACACACACACAAGTGGAGGTAGAAATCCGGGGACAGGCCATTGTAATGCATGGAATGGAATGGGGAATGGTATAAAACATGTAAATCCTCCTATTTCTGTCTCCACCAGCCTCCCCTGAAACACACACACACAGATGCACACAATTAGATATTGCTTTATTCTACAATTCTCTTCCTCTCCTCTATCTCAGGAGAAAATAGACAGAACAGCTTCTTCCAACCCTGATCTGCACTTCAACAGAGCCACGGTAACACATTGTTTACATATTTTGTTATTACTGCAACAGTAAACTTATGAAAGAAAATATATTGAAATCCACTAAACTAAAACTGATGATTGGTTCCCCCTCCATGTCTGTGTCTCCGTCACCACAGCTGTTCCAGTATGAGGAGATGTTTGGGTCAGCGCTGGGCGGGTACAGTCGAGCCGGGGCCCTTGACCCTGGGTGGGAGGAGCCTCCAGAGAGGGAGAAGCAGCTGCTCGACTACCTAGAGAAACTCACAGCACTTACTGAGAACAAGGTGCTACAGACACACACACACACACACAACCCAACATTTAATAGCTAACACGCCGTACAAATAATTTGACTGAGCACAACAACGTACATCGACTTAGAAGTGTGTAGGATATAAATAGAATAAAACAGCTAAAAATAAAGTCTGTGCCTTTTAAGTGGAGGAAGCTTTAAAGGTAGATTCTGGAATGTGACATCAATGGGACAAGAGAGGGGTGACGCTACCAGAGATAATTTCAAAACAGAGACAATCATGAAACAAGAGAAGACGATCAACAAGTGCCAACATTGTTCACATCTTTACTGACTCCAAACTTCTTTGATAAAGGTTGCTGTGACTTCCTGGCATGACATCATATCCCAGAGTCTACCTTGAACCAACTACATCCACTAATACACTATCGAAAGTTTGTTCTGGACACATAAGATGACCAGCAGGTGGCAGTAGAGCATTGTTCTTTTCATCTGCTCAATGATTTCCCCTGGCTCTCACCCCTCAGGGGAAGGTGAAAGCACGGCGCTTACGGACGATGCTCTCCAACCTCAGCACCTCAGCCCTGGGACCGTGCTCCTCTCCACAGTTCCGCTCCCCTACAGGCCGTGTTGGAAGCCTGGAGCCCCGAACCCTGTCTGCCCTCACACACGGCCACAATGCTGGGGTAGCAGGCCTGGGCAAGGTGGTGTTCAGCCTGGCCTCTGAGGGGCGCATGGCCTTGTGAGTTTTCTCTTTAGTCTTCTTATTCATCTGTGTATACATATTTGTTGTTACAGTATTATGAGTTGATGTTTCGGATAATGGAAAGTACTGTTATGGGCATCTCCTTATGTTTGGAATGGATGGAATGGGGGTGAGTTTCCTGCAACCTTCTTAAAACTAAGATCATCTTTCATTCATCTTCTTTAAGCAGATGACCTAAGATGATCTTTGCGATGAAGCTGTTGGGGAAACTCACCCATTTTGGCTGCCTTGTCTATTTGTTCCATGGTGGACTGGACAGTGAGTGATGTGATACTGTGCATCTCTCTCCTAGTACGTTTGGCATGGTGGACAGTGAGGAGACTTGCTGCGTGGTCATGGTGTACAACACAGCGGACAGTTGGGGTGTGCTGATTGGAGACTCTGTGGTCATCCCTGAGCCCCAGGTCAAACGTCACAGTGTGGCCCACAATAACAAGGTCGGTGTCTATAACACACATGAACCCTAAACACAACACACATACGTATATTTGTATGCAAAATGTCTGCCCATCGTAATGTTGTACACATATATTCAAAGACACACTCCCTTAAACATAGTTATGAAAAAATGACATTATTTATTGTAAATATTGATGCCCTCTTGTGTTCCTTACTTTTCGGGTCTTTTCTCTCTCCTCCCTTCCCTAACCCCGGCCCTCTACAGGCCTTTGATTTCAGAAGTATACGAGTGGAGTCCCCTCTGCTGCTCATCGTCAATGGGAAGAGACAGAATGTGCAAAGTCAGACTGCCACTTCAGTCAGCTACAAGCCGCAGAGTGATTGAGGGGGGTATGGGGGGGGGGGGGGGGCTTGGTGTTGAGATCAAGAAGGAGCATGATGAGACTGTGTGCCTGTGTTGTTGTTTTTTTAGTTTGTAAATAGTAGATACTTGTTATGTCAAATAGTCTTTAGGAAAACACTGTTTTGTATATATTTATTTTGTATTATGTTGCAGTGGGCTGGAGGCTGGGGATTTTGTAAATGAATGACTGTGATATTTGCTATGACAATGATGTCAGACTTATGGGTTCAATACACAATAGAAAACAAACATCCCCAAATACTGTAGTGTGCTCTTATTCTCCTTCTGAATATGTTACACACACAAATGTTGACATTTGCATTTTATTGTCAAAATAAGTTATAAGTTAAGATATCAAACATAATACTCAAGAGCATTTCATCCAGGTAACTTCAAATAACACAACAAACTCACAAAGAGATTTGAACAATAAAGAATCCACATTATAAAGTGTCTACAGTAAACCTGATCAAATATCTCCAATAAACCTTGATGTGCTAACACACACCAGCATCTACTCAGTGCTTCTTGATGAAGGAGCGGCCCCTGTCTCTAGCAGGGGAGCTGAACTGGAAGAATGTCTTGGCTCCATCTTCCAGTGAGGAGAAGAGCCTGCTGTCTCCCTCACACCCCATGGCCAGGAACTGAGGGCTCCCCCTGGGAGAAGGTTGCCTGGCAAGTCCCATTCCTGTGGAACAGGTGGAAGGTTGAATCTATTGTTGCTAGAACCCTATTTTCCGTACCTAGACAATCAACCCATCACATGGGGTGTTGAATCTATAAGTGTTGATAGTACCCCATTTCGCAGTACACCATGAATCAACTCATCACATCCACGTATCCACGTCTGTGTTTATGAACCATTCTATGTAACAACTCCTCCCCTAAATCTACTTTACTTCCTCTCCAAATAATCTCAATGGGCCGATGCTAACATGAGGTCTGTCTGCACATGCATTACTCCATTGACAATCAACCAACACCAACATCATGATTTAAGTCCAAGTTACTCACAAAGATCTCAAGATGTGTCATAATAAGCGTCAATGCGGTACTGTCTACATTTCTCCCTTTCTCTAACCTGTGCTGAAATCTGGGGGTCCCTGGCGCACTGCCTCTCTCTCTCCCACCGCCATGTTGCGCAGTCTCAGTGAGTCATAGAGCCCCTGCAGCTTCTGGTACTGCCTGCTCTTATCCATCAGACGCTCAGACACCTCGCTGTATTTCCTCTTGTACTCTTCCATCACCTGAGGCTCAGGAGGGAGGGATGGTCAGATTAGAAAAGAGAAGGTCACGGAGAGGGGGACCTCGAAGCGAGGGAATTTAGGCTAATTACAAGAACAATCCCAGTCCTGGGTTGGGGCCAATAAGTCTATGGTAGGGACTAGGAGGTATGCAGGCTTTTGGTTCCAGCCCAATATACCCCTGATCTGCAGCACAGCACACCCTGTGTAACCACAATCAGGATTGAAGATCATTGGCTTTGCTATCATGCAACATTGTGTTTAACCTTCTTTAGAGAGGCTATCTCCCCTCTCATGGCGTTGAGTTCTAGCTCTCTGCTCTGGTTCTGCTGGGTCAACACCTTCTCCATCTGTTTGACCTGTCCCTCGGCCCGGGACAGACTGTACTCCTGATACATCCGCTCCTGGTGCACCTGTAACACACACACACACACACACACACACACACACACACACACACACACACACACACACACACACACACAGGAAAAGGGTGATAGCTTTTTGGTTTATGATCTGATATGACCAATCCTGGATGGATCCTTTCTCTCAACACAGACCTGGTAATTCCAGAAGGCTAGGGCGCGGGCACTTATGTCCAGCACCGTATCAGGCCTGAGTCCAGCTAGCACCATGGCCTTGTACTCTTCAGATGGCGCTAACTCTGTGCGCACGATGTCCAATTTTCCCGAGAGCGCAGAAGAGCAGGCGGGGCAGATCGCCGGTGATCTGCTGAACTCTCCGGAGCCGTGCTGGTCACAGAAGGCGTGTGAGCAAGCTGTTACCCAAGCAAATCCACACAGCTTGGCCCGACACTTGGGGAAGTTGCAGAGCAGTGTGTCGTTGCACAGAGACATGGCTGAGACAAGACAGGAGCAACCGTTACGTAGAGAGCTGACAGTTTTAGGCCAGGGTCAGCTCCTTACAATTATTCCACATGAATTGTAGAGTAAAGCAATGTCTAAATGTAATTTCTGCATCAATTAAATTATTAAACACTGATGCAATTAAGCAAGGGAATTAATTGCAATTAATATTAGCTTATTACTAGCACAACAGTCTATTTATATAGCTAGCTAGCTAGCTAACTAGTACTAGCCTAAACTAGCTGTCAACTTCTCCCTCTAACAAGTTCTTTATCTGGAAAACTAAATTACAGTAGCTAGCTACCTATAAAAAAAACTCCTCACGAAATTAGTAATTTATACAACTTGTGTATGTCAATCAATATCTTTACCTGAATGGACACCTCACTATTAAAAGGCAAAATGTTGTATAAGCTAATACGTGTTCTTGCCGGGTCTATGAGGTGTCTGATTGGCTACTTAGTAGGTCAGATGATCCATCAAATAATACATATACACCTAACACTTTATTAGGAACACTATACTAATACTGGGTAGGTCCTCCCTTTGCTCTCAAAACATCCTCAATTCTTCGTGTCATTGATTCCACAAGATGTTGGAAACATTCCTTTGAGATTCTGGTCCATGATGACATGATCTACCATATCCCTTAGGTGGTCTATTAGATTCATATCCGGTGACTGGGAAGGCCACTGAAGAACACTGAACTCATTGTCATGTTCATAAAACCAGTTTGAGACGACTTTTGCTTTGTGACATGGTGCATTATCATGCTGGAAGTAGCCATTAGAAGATGAGTAAATTGTGGCCATGAAGGAATGCACATGGTCAGCAACAATACTCAAATAGACTGTGGCATTCAAGTGATGATTGATTGGTATTAACGGCCCAAAGTGTGCCAAGAAAACATTCCCCACACCATTACACCGCCTCCATCATGAGAAGGTGTACAGGTGTTCCTAATAAAATGTTCAGTGAGTGTATATTGTTGACGGTTTATAAACTGTTTTACAAATGTTTATTTAAGACTCAGGCCTGTATGCTTAGCAATGATATTGCCATAGTACATACACGTTTTTTCGCTATTCTAACTTTACATTTTTGTAGACTATGCCAATGTGTTTGACAAATTGTTGCAGTTCATTAATTCTGTGTTGGACCTTTTTTTGTCTTTACAGATGGTGCTTTTTGGATGAGTATGCATGGGTTCAATCCGCAGGTATTGACCTGTCATTGTTTGAATCATACAGTGCTGCTTGAAAGTTGTGAACCCTACAAGGATGGTTATCATTTTCATATAAAATATGAAAATGAACTTATGAAATCTTTATCTAAACCCCAATTCATAATAAAAACATTCCAAATAAAGGACACAAAAATGTGATATATTTTCATTGTTTATTTAACAAAAGTGGTTTATTTAACAAAAACTTAGATTTCATGTGTGCAAAAATGTGAACCTCTTCAGTCAATAGCTTGTGGCACCTCCATTAGCAGCGACAACTTGGACCTAACGTCTCATAGCATCTCATATAGGGGTGTCTGGCATGAACTGCCTCTTCAGGTCCTCCCACAGCATCTTGATTGGATTTAGATCAGAACTTTGACTTGGCCAATCCAAAACACAAATCTTCTTTCTCCTGAGCCATTCTTTAGTAGATTTGCTTCAATGCTTTGGGTCGTTGTCTTGTTGGAAGACCCATTTTCAGCCCAGCTTTAGCTCCTTCACTGATGGCTTGACGTTCTGTTCAAGAATCTCCTGGTATACCTCAGAATTCATGGTTCCCTTAATGATGTGGAGTCGTCCAGGTCCAGAGGAGGAAAAGCAGCCCCAGATCTTGACATTCCCACCACCATGCTTGACTGTTGGGATAAGGTTCTTTTGGTGGTAGGCAATGTTGGGTTTTGCCAAACCAAAAAGGTCACTTTTGGACTCATCTGTCCAGAGAACGGACTTCCAGAAACCTTCAGGCTTGTCCAGGTGGTCTCTGGCAAAGTTAAGACAGGCAGTTTGGTTCTTTTTTGACAGCAGAGGCTTCTTACTAGCAACTCTACCACGAATGCCATTTCGATTCAGTGTTCTTCTTATTGTTGAAGCATGCACAGTTACCTGAGATGCAGCAAGGGAGGTCTGCAAATCTCTAGATGTTATGTTTGGGTTGGCTTTTACCTGATTTATCATTTCTCTTGTGGCTCTTGGGGATATTTTGGAAGGGCGTCCACTTCTAGGCTGAGTTGCTGTCATGTTAAATGCTCTCCATTTGTAAATGATTTGCCTCACAGTAGATTGATGGAGCTCAAATCTTGTTGAGATGATTTTATAGCCTTCCCCAGACTGATGTGCTCTCACTACCCTCTTCCTGATGTCCTCTGAGATTTCCTTTCCTCTCAACGTGGTGTGTTTTGTGTTCACCTGTATGGGTAACACAAAACTGACCAGGTCAGTTATCTCTATTTATCAGAGTGCCCCCCCCCAAACTCTTTCCTAAAGATCTCTCCTTTAATTGATTCATTTGGTACCCAATTATTTACCCACCTGATTCTACTTACCGACTTGATTTAACCAATGCAACTTATTGGTGGGGTTCACTTATTTTTGCACCTGCACTAATTTCATTATAATTTAGTTTTTCTACTACACGCATGATTTCCTCTAAACCAACATATGGAATTTGTAAATATACACCTGTTATGTCAGATAAAAAAGACCGGTTCTAATTAAATAAGGATTTCATGGTAAAAAAAAAAAAAAAGGGTTTTGTTTTCGTGTAGGCATTGAGTGCACATATATGTGAGACACCTACTTATGGTTCTTTTTCTCTCCCTCTCTCTGCCTCTTTTATCCCTCCTCCACGTGGTACAGGAGTAAAGGCGGGGGGTGAAAGAGGGGCATTGTGCTATGCAGCAGTGGATCCGGGGGTTCATAGTGAGAGAGGGAGATGCTCACTCAACTGTGTCCAGTGCGCCATTGTCGCAGATTCACATCTATTCTCTGCCTTTTAAATGGTTCTCCTGCGCTCCAGAACACTGGCAGAAGGGGGGTCAGCATGAATGCGAGGGATAACATGCAATACATCCATGTTCTAATGTGTTATGGCAGCTGTGGCCTCAAGTCTCTCACTGGCCTGTTGATAATTAGCCATACGGAATAGGCATCGATCATATTCATTCTGCAAGGGATTGATTCCGCCATGATTCCGCACATTCTTTTTGAGTTCTTTCCCCGGACCTTTAAATGAATCATTGGCAAATGATAACTTTGCAATAATTACTTTTGTTCCTCAATAGTCTGTAGGCTAGCTAGAATACTTTGGGTAAATTAAATCCAGCATTTGAGGATTTTATTTGTTGATATGATAAGATTATTTTTACACTAGAATGCTTCACCTTGTTTTGTTGTCACCAAATTATAGTGATCCATAAATTGTGTGTTGAGCAATCACAAACATCCCAGAAAGTTAATCAACATGTGTTTGCGCCTTTTTGTATGATTTCTGACACCATATGTTGATCTTTGATTAAAAGTTTACGGTGTTTGCTGGAGAAAATACGCTAAAAGGGAGAGAAATAGAGAACCAGTGAGACTGTGTGTTCCGCGCCATTGAAATGCAAATATCATTGAAGAACAAGGAGAGGTTGTGTGTGTGTGTGTGTGTGTGTGTGCGTGCGTGTGCAGGAGCGCAGAGGGAGAGGAGGGGCGCAAATTGGGCAAGTTTGAGAGAGACGACTTTAGCAAAACAGCCACACACGCACTCACGGCAGCTTCATATGACACGGTGCAGTCACACGGATTTCCATGTCCAAACCTTTTTGATTTTATCCTCGCAAGGAATCAACTCTCGATAGCTTTCTTTAGATGCCGATTCGAAATGCTAATGTTTTAGAGTTCTGGAGGATTGTTGTGTTCTTTGGCTGAGTGCGTACAAGTGTGAAAAGTGCCCAGCGCAGTTTAATCGGCTGATGCCCCCCTTTCTCTCTCTCTCCTCGTGAATCATGTCACGCCGGAAGCAGAAACGACCCCAGCAGCTCGTTAACTCGGACCCGGGGGGCACGCGGTTACTATCGCACGGTGAGAAAAGTGTATTTTTATTCTACTGCATGTGTCCTGTGGGTATTTGTCTTCCAACCAGGGATGAATGAGGCAGCAGGCAACAGGTCAGAATTTATGATTTACAGCTATGAAGATCATGATCAATTGTTCAAGTATTCTATAAATTATTTTAGTTTGTATTGCACTTTTTTGCAGAAAAAAAATGAATCTGTAAAGAGTGAAGTTAAATGTTCGCAACTTGTTCATTTACAGGTACAAAATAAGTCAAAACTGGGGTAGCTGAATGTTTATTTTCTTATTTTGATTCAGGTGCATTGCCTAGGCTTACTTGATGTGCATGTTTGTTTATGCTTTACTGTTTGCACTGATAATCATCCTCTGTCGATTTTTCTGTATAAGTTTTAAGTTTGTCAAATCAGTGTGCTCCTAATGTGTCCTGGTGGAAGATCTTGAGGTACTTCAGGGCTGGCCCCATAAACTTGTCCCTTTGGTGTGAATGGTTACATACATCTGTGGCCATTTTCCTGTGATGTTGGTCCACTAGGAAACTAGCAGGCTGCTTAGCCTGACCGCTGGAGGTCTTTTATTAGTTTAGAGAAGTCTCCTATTCACAAACAATAAAGTGGATGGTGGGGGAAGGGGAGGGGGTGTTTTTGGTAAAGATTAATCTCTACCACTCTATTCTCTTCTTGTCCCCATGCTTCTCTCCCTCATGTTTCCTTGTTCTCTCTCCCCCCCTCTTTTTTACCCTCTCAATGCTCCCCTCCACTCTCCTGCTCAGTTCTATTGACTGTATACCACTCAGTTGGGGGTTCAGTGGGTAAAACTCTGAGGCGGTAGAATGCACCTTCACTTGTACTGCATTTGCAGCATAAACAAACCTTAGAAATACTTTCTTCAAAGACGTTCTACAGGCAGATTGCCATATAAGGAAACAAGATGGAAAATTATTTTGCATGCCTTCTTGGTCTGTCCATAAGACCCAAGATTGAGTAGCAACAAGTACAGTCATTAATTCCATTATTATATCCCTTTAGGAGGGAATAGTTAGTTTGTCTTTCCATTGTTACTCCCCTCCCCCCTTTTTTCTCTTTCTCACTCTGTGCTCAAGATTCTGAAAGAATTTGACCCCAGAGCTCGAAAGGTCAGATCAGCTGACCAATCACAGCCTCTGGACAGTGCCCAGGACCCTTAGCATGGCCTGATCTCTGACCCCTCGGTTACGTCAGGGGGGAAGGGCGAATAGAGAGATGAAAGACGTAACTGCTGGAGTGAGGGGTGGGTTAAGAGGGGTTATGGGTTGTCTTGGCAATGTGCATTGTCCTCTGAAATGTGTTGTCATAGCAGCAAGGTGGTCTGCAAGCTTTTGTGCAAGACGTTTGAGGGTTTTGCTATGGAAAGCAAGATGACAAGGTGGCATAGACTGTATGTGTCCCTATTTGTTTGTATCACGGCATTTCCTTTAAATCATTGCATTAGAAGTTGAAACAGGATCATTGATGTTGGAAATGTTGATATGCAAACAATCATATCATATATAACATGTATTAAACTTTCAACTTAAACATTATCTCCCCAACTTCATTTTGAGGAGAGGAGGAGGCTTGCCCGAACGTATAAATTGTTGTTGTAATCCGAGTCTGTTCATTGTACAAAAGTATATTTTTCAATAGGCACAATCACACTACTAAATACTGCATAAAAGTGAAATTTTCATTTGGTTGAATGTAGTGGTGAAAAGGCATAGGTTTTAATCCCTCTCTTTCTCTCTGTCCATAGATGACCAGCTGGCCGTGAAGTCACCGTCCACCTCTCTTGGCTCAGAGCCTACCTCATCTGGGTCCTCCTCCTCATCCCCCACCTCTCTCCAGGACTGTCAGCCCCCCCTGGCCCCTAGACCGTCCCCTGGGGGTCTCCACGCGCCCTCCCTCCCCAGCGAGAGCTCTCCGCCTCCCCACTGGCCCAGCCACATCGCCCCCTACATCACCTCCCTCCCAAACACCCACTCATCCCTCTCTCCAGACTTCCCCCACCCCTCCCTGTCCTCCCAGACCCACTCTCCCCGGCTTCTCAGTCAGACTTCAGGGCCGCACACGCTCTCACATCTGGGCCTTTCCCACTCCACCATGACCTCACCGCAGATGGGTAGCTCTGCCACCACCACCACTACCTCTTCTTCCTCCTCTTTCTCCTCTCTCTGTGCCCCACCTTACCGGGAGAGCACCAGCCCTGGCCAGCAGCAGGCCTCTAGTCCCCCGGCGCTGGGCCAGATCCAGGTACCACCGACATTGGCCGTGCTTCTGGAGGAGCTGAGGGTGCTGCAGCAGAGGCAGATCCACCAGATGCAGATGACTGAGGAGATCTGTAGGCACGTGCTCAGGCTCGGAGGGGCAGTGTACACCCAAGACGCACCCCCGGCTGGCAGGGAGAGTCGCCAAAGATCCATAGCAGGATCCCCCTCACCACCACACCCCTCCCCTGCCCCTCCACTAACATCAGCCTCCCCTCTCCTGTCCTGCCTGCCCTCGCTGTTTCCCCAACACCCTGTATCCAAGCCCAGCCTCTCTCACACCAATGGAAATGGACACAGAGCCCCACACTCCTCTACCTCATCCTCCTCCTCCCCTTCCATCATCAGTACCTCAGCAGCCTCCCTACACCCCCTCGCTCTGTCTCTGGGTCTACCCCAGCGCTACCTCCATGAAAAATCCTCCAATACCTCCCCATTTGGCCACAGTAATGGAGTTAGCTTCGCCACTCCGCCCCTCCCCACATCGAGCCACTCCCAGGAACACCTGCAGCCCAGCTCCTCCCTGGGGTCCTCGTCTGAGTCATCCTCAGCGTGCCGTCCTCCACATGCCTGTCGGTATTGTGGGAAGGTGCTGAGCAGCGACTCCTCCTTGCAGATCCACCTGCGCTCCCACACGGGCGAGAGGCCGTATCAATGTCCCGTCTGCCTCAGTCGCTTCACTACCAGAGGGAACCTCAAAGCTCATTTCCTGAGGCATCGCGAGCAGAACCCTGAGCTATCGCTGTCACTGCTCCCCCCTGCCTTAGAGCTGCCCCCGCCCACTCCCGCCGCCCCCCAGAGGCGCAGGAAGCGCCGGGTGGAGGACGAGGAGTCATTTGGGGGGGTGAAAGGAGCAGTTGGGATGACAGAGGGCATGGCTCTGGGTTTCCTGTCTGGGGCTTCTCCACGGCCCTCCCCTTCCTCTTTACCTCTGCCACCCAGTATAGACATGGCCTTGCTGTCCACGGCCCACTCCCTACTGCAGCTGAACCGAGCTTCTGCTGCTGCCGCTGCCAGTGCCTCCAGCAGTGTGTTACCCTCCTCCTCAACCTCCTCTATGGGAGGCCAGTTCAAAGGTGTGAAGCAGCAGCGGTTTGATGAGAACACCCCTCCATTACACCCAGGCTCCCCATACTCCCAGCTTGCCCACCTCCCCAAGATCCTCTTCCCTGGGGGCCCGTCGCCCCACCACCTCGCCCTTCTCCATCCCCCAACCCACTCCTCAGCCTCCCACCTCACTTCTTCCCATCACCAGCTCTCCTTTCCCTTCCCTCCCTACCCCAAACCCACAACATCTTCCTCTTCCTCCTCCTCCACCCCCTCCACCCAGACCTCAGACACCTCCAAGCTGCAGAGGCTGGTGCAAAAGCTGGAGAAGCAGCCCCAGGGGGCCTCCTCTTCGCATAACCCAACTGATGGTTCTGCTAACGGGGACACCAATGGCTACGACCTCAGTACTACCTCCAATGCCTACCGCAGGGAGATGATGGCAGCCCTGGGCCTGAGCCCCAACACAAACCCTGGGGCCATGGTGAGCAGCCAGGACCTCCCTGGATCCAACCCTTCCCTGGCCCCCAACCAGTGTACGGTGTGCCTGCGCGTCCTCAGCTGCCCCAGAGCCCTGCGTCTGCACCAGGCTACCCACCTGGGGGAACGCCCCTTCCCTTGCAAGC
Source organism: Argentina silus (assembly GCF_951799395.1). Classification (NCBI taxonomy): domain Eukaryota; kingdom Metazoa; phylum Chordata; class Actinopteri; order Argentiniformes; family Argentinidae; genus Argentina; species Argentina silus. The sequence goes on from NC_139655.1 coordinate 12,246,354, forward strand.
TATGCGGCCGTTCCTTCTCCACCAAGGGCAGTCTGAGGGCTCATCTGGCCACCCACCGCGCCCGCCCAGCCAATGGCAGGGCCCAGAACTCCTGCCCACTGTGCCCGCGCAAGTTCACCAACGCCCTGGTTCTCCAACATCACATCCGCATGCACCTCGGAGGTCAAATACCTCCAGAGGAGGGCACTGAACTACCCCCAGAAGATGGCACAGACCTGGGCAAAATGAGCGCCGCTTCCCCAATCAACCCCCCACAACCTCTCCTTCCCCTCTCCTTTACAATGGGCGTCTCCATCCCCAATACACGAATCAGCAGCCTGGACTCCGGGCCATTCCCTAAACAATCCCCAGCAGCTGACCCGAGCCCCCCGATGGTGGAATCTGAACCCTCCACACCGAGCATTAGCCCACCTCTGACCCATAATCCCTCTCCAGAGAGACAAGAGGACCCCCTGCCCCTGGGAGAGAGCCCTTTAGCTATCGACAGCCCAGCCAGTGGCTCCATACACTTCGCAGAGGAGACCCCGCAAAGGGCTAACGCTAGCCCCCTGAAAACATTCTCCAACAGATCCCAGTCCACCTCCTTGGTCAATGGTGAGGCAGAGAATGAGAACACCCCCCTTTCTCTCTGTGTCTCCAGGCCCAGTGTGAACGATGATAGTAGACCCAGTGGGCTCAGCATCAGCAATGCCTCCTCGTCATCCACAGGCAACAAGAGCCTCTCCACAGATGAGCTCTTCCCCAGCCCTGAGTCCACCCCAAGCTCTCCTGCGCTCAACCCCTCACCTACACTCACCCCTCCTGCCAGCCCTAAAGCTAACCCTGACCCAGACATGGTCCAGGCCCCTAGCAGCAGCCCACAGGAACCCAGTCTGGAAGGGAAGTCAGTCAGCCCTGAGTGGGAGAGTGAGGGTGCAATGCCCAGAGACACCCTGTCTGTCGTGGAACCAGAGAGAGAGAAGGAGACCCCCAGCCTCTCTACAGTGGAGAGGGATGGTTCTCTGGATAAGGCATCAGAGGAGCATGCTGAGGCCTCTCAGCTGACCACCCCAGCCCCGACACCACCACAGTCCTCCCGCCCAGAGAAACCCTACTGCTGCACACAGTGTGGGAAAGCATATGCCAGCCGCAGTGGACTAAAGGTAGGCATAGGAAGTGTATTAGCAACATATTTGCCCTAAAGTGCATCATTATGCAATTTAGTAATATCTTCTCAGAGTTTTGATTCTTGAGGTTGGAGGATAGTGTTAATGTATTAGCTATATGGGTATTGCTCTGACTATTTTATAAAAATACATTTTCAAACCCCATTTCCTAACTCTAAGCCGAACCCACCTGACTGAACCATCATATTCTTTTTCCATCCACAGGGGCACATGAAAACCCACCCTGTAGCAGTGACCAACATTCCCACCAAGGATTCGCCTGTCAGCCTGACCAATGACTATGACACGATGGAGGATCCAAGTACACACTCAGCCAGTGGGAACCCTGAAAAAGAGGGTGAAAAGCAGCGATTGGCCAAATCTCCTGAAAAAGTTGGCACCCTGGAGGCTCAACCAGTCACTGGTGGCTCTGAGGATGAAGGAGAGAAGCCTGAAGACACTACTGTGTAGGACTGAACTTCATAGGCTGAATGGTGTCAGTGTGTTTTGAAAGACCCTGACATGGGAATGTATTTTCATAGAATCAGAATTGATTGATTGTTTATTCTAATTCTGTGTGTATTTAGCTATTAGTCAGTTGGTCTAGTTTGTCTTTAGTGTGGAATGTTAGAATGTTATCAATTAGTAATTCAATTGACATGGTTATTGATGTTACTATCTCAAAGATCACAGTGAGGCCTTATTGACATACCTGTATGTCACAGAATTCTGTGGAAAAGACACACAATTAAGTTTGTGTGAATTTGTGTTTGATCGCAGTTGGTTAGTTTACCAAGTACTTTTGTTTTTTGAGCACATATACCTCTGGTTAAACATGCTGTATGAACTTCTCATTTCACATTTGTGTGAAAGTGAAGGTATAAATTGGATTCTACTCATTAGGATGATGGTATAAAACTCCATGCCAAAACAGGCCAGTTTAGTAGCGGCCATTTATTTTGTAAATATTAACCATGGTTACATTTTGTTTTTTACTTACTTTTTTTCCTTTTAAACTGTCATGCTGCTGTACTGAATGTTTCAATGGAGTTGCACTGTACCCACTGCTGTCCATCCATCCTTTTAAACAGAGATGATGATGATGTTTATGTTAAAGTGATAGATATGTAAACAATTTCTTTGGCCAATCCTGGCCCCTTCTGGTGTCACCTTACTTGCAGCACCCTGTGAAATGAACAACAATGACCTCTGTTTTATCAGTGATTTTAATTGGGTTAACTGTAAGCGATCAGATTGTTATGCACTGAGGGGGGTACTCTGGATAAGGCAGTATGTCAGAACTCATATGAGAACCTACTGGGAATCAGGATGGACCTTGTCTGATAGATTTACCTCACTCCTTCATGCCTTTTGTGTCTCTCTCCCCTCCCTCCTCTCCTCTCTCAAAGCACTTGAGAGTAATGTTTTCTGCCCCCTGCTGAAATGATCTGCACTGTATCCTACCTTAGCTCAGTTTAGTGTTTTACTCTTTTTCTCTAAATAGTTTACCACCGTTGTTTTTGTAGTTATGGAATGTGCTTCCCATTTGTTGTCAAAAAGAGAGAATAAAGTGATGGTGATGGTGAAAAGAGCTCTTTGGTTGTCTGTGTAATTTGTTTCTCACAATCCGTCTGGTAATAACTTGTCTCTTGGCTAGTCGGCTCATTAATCTGTTTAAGTATTCTGTATGCATTACACCATGTTCTACATGTCTGAGTGTACTCTGTTGCTGTTTGTCTCTATGCTCTGTGTGTCTACCTCTGAGTTCTTTTGTCTGCATGTTCACTGTCTACTTACTTGGTCCTTTTTGCGCTTAGTTGCTTTTAGCATGTTTCAGATCCTTAGTTATGTGGTGTGTGTGTGTGTGTGTGTGTGTGTGTGAGAGAGAGAAAGGGATAATCAGCGGCAGTGTGATTGAGAGTGCAGCTGTAGAGGCCCTCACCCCCTCTCTCCCTCTGTGTGTCATACTCTCTTTCATACCCACTCTCTTTCATTTTCTCTTTAATTTTCTCCCTCTCTCTGTGTCCTCCCCCTCCCAGTGTAATGGGCTGACACACAGGAAGCTCTAATCCTCACACAATGCCACCCCTCATCCCCCCAGTGTGGCTGGTAGCGGGACAGGGGGCAGCATGGACAAACCTGGCCAGCTGTCCCCAAAATGGCTGATAATCCCCCCACTGCTGGGGCTCCCAAAACCATGACAACTGGTAACCAAGGAGAGGAATTTTGGGCAGAAAGGGAAAGAGACAAAGGCTGAAAGGAGCCATGTGTGAGAAGTTTGTCCACATGCGTTCGGAGCGACAGAGACATGTCTCAATCAAAAGCAGAGTTAAAAAGTGACGCTCCACAATGATTGTTGGGTTTCATTGGGTTTTAGAGGAAAGGAGGGTATGTGTAGTGGTAGTCACAGGTGTGGATATGAGTGTGTGGGTGATTCATCAGGCTTTCAATGGCATACCAAGATATGCATCAAGTGAACATGGTTATGGTGTGTTCACAATAAGTTTACATTGTGTTAATGGTCAGCTAATGTATTATTTTCATCACTCATCATTTGAGAAGCATAAACAATGTGAACTGTATAAATTAAGTTTCACTTTCACAAATTAATGTTCATTGATTGATTGTCACGCTGCTTGATTGGCCCATTTCCAGCTACATTCAGGACAAACTGCTGCCTATCATGAAAACTTCACACCAAAGAGCACAAGAGCATTGATCACACAATACGCATAATTACGTCACGAGGCGGTCAATATTGTCATTTGTCACGGTTTGAAAGGACGGAATTTGTGGGAAGGAGGGAATTTGAGGTGTGCATGTCAAGTCCACAAGAGGGGGCTGTGGACCGTTATTTTCACCATTCATCCATCAATTCGTCAATTTCAATGATAAAACGCAGAGAGCTCCCACTGTGTCAGATTGTCAAAGGGGGGTACACCGGGTCACGACTGCTATATGGTCCCACAATATTCCCAGAATATAACAAAATATAATTGTTTTGAATTTATAAAACGATACATGCTCAGTATCTGAGTCTCAATAGCTTAATGGAATGGTATGATTGAAAGGATCATATGGTTTAAAAATATTTAAAAAAAAATCTTTGAAATTATGTGTATTGGTTTTAGGAGTAATTCTAATCTCAAATGAAATCATCATTTCTCTGCGGTGTATCATTATGCTCCTATGCTGCTCCCTAGCCCCATCTGTAACTAGGATTATATTAATATTTACATTCGGATGTTGTGTGTTGGATGTTGTGTATGTATACACACACACACACACACACACATCATCCGAATGTAAATATTAATATAATCCTCGTCACAGATGGGGCTAGATGCTCCCGTGCAGTGTTTAATTCTCACATTATGAGCCCAATTACTGTGTCAGATCATGTACGAATAAAGATGACCAGGTGAGACTATTGAAAGAGTCACCATCAACAGGTTTACACGAAATAAATGGTTGACTTCAGTCATCAAAGCAGAAACTGTGTGAACTGAAATAAAGCTTTTAGAAAGTAGGCTACGTCTCGACTCTCAGTCCATTACAGCGTGATTAATGTAGCAATCAATCTGAAGGAAACCCATTGTCAAAGTACACAGTGACATTACAAAGTAATTAACTTTGGGAGACCAGACCAATCCACTCCTCCCTCTCCCTCCCCCTTTCCTTATCTCCTTGGTAGCCGTGTCAGAAAGCAGAAGTTTATCAGCTGATCAAATGGTGCACCTCCAGTCCACGACATAGGGTGAGCGGGTAAAGTCAAGTCAGTAGACGCGTGACTCTTCTTCCGGTAGGCCCTATAATCACTTTATAAATCACTTTATAATAGTAGTCAGAATACGGTAATTGACGAGTTTCAGTCGAGATGCTCAGTTAAAATGAATGTGCTATAAAACCGGGCTCATTCAGTTCAGAATCTACTAGAACAGGACGAGCAAGACACCCAAGAAGACCAAGTTCATCTTTCGCGCATCTGTAAAAGGTGAGACCCCCGTATTGCCTGCACTGTCATTATACGTGGGATTTTCAATTTGTAATATTGGTTAAATAGAGTCTGTATGCTTTAGTACAATTATGCCTCAGTACTTTTTATTTGCTATTGTACACGTGTTTGTACATTACGAATAGATTATTTATTAACTTGTAATGGCATTTCTGTCTTCTTTAGTAGGCCTATATGCTCCATCAATACCTGTTTTGTCCATACTGCAACTTCCCTGTGCTGTGTAAAGCGGGATTTGGTCAAATAAAAGCTGCATGCCAAATGTATAGCCTACTCTAGATGAAGACAAATGGTTTGATCCAGGATATAACCTTGAGTATATTATAGTCTCTTTGAGTAGGCTACTTATCAGTGACTCTTGGACCTTGTACTCTAGTTCTAAGAGCCTGGTTTTTAATGTAATCTGCCCTCGTTGTAATCACGTGCATGGAAGATCTACTATTCTCCTCACAATCATTCTCTCTTTTTGAACTCATGTGCCTGGGTGTCTGCACTCCTCCATCTCTCCTCTTCTCCCCATGACTCACCCTTCCCTTCCAGTCTGTGTACTCCTTCTATGTCAATTGATTTCTCTCTCTTTCCTCAGTATATCATTAGACCCCAATGCCCACTGTCTGTATTTGTATGTTTTTACCTGTCTTGACTTTGTGTGTAGACTCAGTTAACTTATCTGGTTAAGCCATTTGTTTTGTGTTCTGATAGTACCTTCAGTCTGCCGCTCTATCTCCAATTCAATTCTGCTTCATTGTACTCTCTATCTTTACTTGTTTTTGTCTGATTCACTGTTCTGTGTCGATTCATCAGCCCTGTCTTGCTCTATTGGTCAAGCATTGCCTGTTCGCTACAATAGTTTGTGTCATTGTCAGCATTATTATTATGTGTGTGTGTGTGTGTGTGTGTGTGTGTGTGTGTGTGTGTGTGTGTGTGTGCATGTTAGGTTCTATTTCATAGAATACGTAAATGATAAAAACTGAAGATCACATTGGCAGTCACAGCCGGTAATATTAGTTGTAGTGTTTTTAGGCCTGTTTGCCTTTCTCCCTCTCTCTGTCAATACACTCAGCCGTTTGCTGAGATCTCTAATGGCTCTCAAATTGCCATCTGTAAAAACCAATAACAAGCAGAGTGTGTGTGTGTGTGTGTGTGTGTGTGTGTGTGTGTGTGTGTGTGTGTGTGTATGTGTGTGTGTGTGTGTGTGTGTGTGTGTGTGTGTGTGTGTGTGTCCATATTTGTGTTACTGAATAGCGATGCCGACAGCTTGTTTTGTCTCACTGGAACAGGAATGCAGAAACATTTAATCTTTTACTAATGTATCATTCAGAAAATGATTATTGAAAATGCACAACAATTAAATTCATGTTGCATTTGATTACTGTGCCCATTTAGCAGATTGGTCCCCATGGTGACACCCACACACTGTCTGATAACACTTTTATGTCTTCACAGATGTCACCAACAGGACTATAGCTGGAAATCAATTCTAACTCACTAAATATAAACTACCATCCACTGACTGAAATCAGGTCCAACCACTGTTCTCTTCCCTACATCACCTCTCATTAATCTCCTCTCTGAACCAATGGCATCATATAGTCCTGCCCCCACGCAAGAGCCGCCATGCGAGGCATCCAATGGCGGGCCCTCCCTGAAATCTGACGGCTCAGGCGATTCCATGAAGCTCAAGAAGGAGATCTCCCTCCTGAACGGTGTCTGCCTCATCGTGGGCAACATGATTGGCTCAGGCATCTTTGTCTCGCCCAAGGGCGTTTTGATCTACAGTGCCTCCTACGGGCTGTCGCTGGTAGTGTGGACTATCGGTGGGATCTTCTCTGTGTTTGGGGCCCTGTGCTACGCTGAGCTGGGCACCACCATCAACAAGTCTGGTGCCAGCTACGCCTACATCCTAGAGGCCTTCGGGGGCTTCCTGGCCTTCATCCGCCTGTGGACGTCGCTGCTCATCATAGAGCCCACTAGCCAAGCCGTCATAGCCATCACCTTCTCCAACTACATGGTGCAGCCCATCTTCCCCACCTGTGTAGCCCCCTATGTGGCCAATCGACTGCTCGCCGCAGCCTGCATATGTATGTGTTTTACAGTCATTTTGACATTTTTTACTATGAAGTGTGTGTGAGTGCTTTGCTGTGGTATTGTAAGTAGGTATCTACCAAGATGTGTGTGAGGACTTTGTTGGTTGGTGGTGGTGTGTTGCGTGAGAGTTTTGAAGGGTGGTGAATGGGTGTCTGTATTGGTGGAAAGGGAGAAGAGAAATTAAATGACTGCCAGCACTAGGTCAGCACTTGAGCAACAGAAGTGTACTAGAAAGTGTGAAAGAGGAACGAGACTACAGACATCAACACATGTTTCCTGTGTAAAGGGGGTAGAATGTGGGATGTGGAATGTGGAATTTGACTCAACTTCAGAAAACTAATTTCGGTCTATGTGTCATGTATCACGCCAAAAGAGTGCTCTTAATTGCAAAAGTATGACAGAGAGAGGGAGATAAGGAGAACGTTGAGTAATGACATAGATTACAGTACATAGACAGAGAGGAGGAGAATGTGTTGAATCATGGGTTTTATTCATACAGGCTAGCAGATAACTGGAGCTCTCAGCACAACCACTCATAAATCTCAGTTAGTTAACGGTCATACCTAGGAGTCAATAGGCTTTAATGTTGCATGTTGTGACACTGAAACAAATGGATAGAACACAGGGACAGACAATCAGAACACTGGGACAGACAGTCAGAACTCTGGGACAGACAGTCAGAACTCTGAGGGCAGATAAAAAGAATACAGAGACATATACACAGACAGAACACTGGAGAAGGTCAATCAGCAACACTGGGGCATCAAGACAGAACACTGAGACAAAGAGAGTACTTGAAAGGGATAGGCCATCAATGATCTTAGATAGACCTTAACCATCAAGTGAAGGTCTGTACCAATAAATATAACTCATTCTTCCACCCGTCCACCCACTTATCCACAGACATGCACACACACAAAACAGATAAGCAGTGCTTTAAGGTAGATGAATATGCTGATAGCAGTGAGTTAAAGTCCTTGCCTTGGTGAGACTCTGACCTCTGGGCTAGTGGCTTGTGACAGCTCAGCATGGCACTTCCCTGACAAGGCATGGAGAAACCCAAACATGGCAGCCACCAGTCTCACCTCACATCTGGTCCACATCTAAAGCAGTCAACTGCCAACCTGATCTCAACCCTCCCACCCTCCTCCTCTTACACTGTCAACACACCACACCTTTTACATCTGTGTGGCGAGCTCTTTTCCTCCCGTCCTCATCACTGCTCTCTCTGTCTGGACATTGTGATATGTTATGTTTGAGGAGCCCACCTGTAGACAGGAGACTGTTATGATCCTCTTTTCTAATGTGGGGGGAAGAGGGGGGTGATGCTGTTATGATCATCTCCTCTTGTGTGTTTGGGGGGAAGGAGGGGGTTGATGTGTGTGTGTGTCAACTGTCAGGTCCTTTTTTGAGCCAGAACATGCACTTGAGGTGTAGATATGAACTCGTGTGCTGATCTGAGGAAAACACTGGTGTAGACCAAATGTAGCTGCTTGGATTTGTTTGAAGTAAAATGTTGTCATTGCTGGAAAGAATATCAGCGTTTTGAACATGACAAAAAGATACAGTATTTTGTGAATGACTTGCTGTCAGCACCTTAGTAGGGGGAATGTGTTTTTATGAGAGTGGGAAGACTTTGATGATTCACATTAAACAGTCATCATCTGGGATGCTATCTCCAGGTTATGAACTTCAGCAAACAAACACTGATTATAGCCCAGAGAGATAAGACCTAGAAGGACTCTGGTAAACATGTTTTCTCAAGACTGTGGGAGTTGCTCCAGAAGGACACAGGGAACGTTGAAGAGCTGAACCTTAACGTCTCTGTCAGTCAGTCAGTCAGTCAGTCAGTCAGTGTGTCAGTTGGTTAGCAACTCTTACTGCTGTTCTGTCATGGAGGCCATATAATCACCCAAATTAGCCTGGACACATTAGATCAATTTTACAACATGTACAGGGAAATGGTCTTTGTATCAGTGCACTCCTTTTCCAGTATGTCTGAGTCTTGTCTTTGTCTGCCACCCTCTCTACCCATGTCTCTCTGTATGTGCTGCACTCAGCTCTTTCCCTCTTTGAAAAACAACTAACTCGACTGCTGGAGTCAGCAGCCCCGTTTCCTCAAGCCATGCACTCTCAATCAGAACACCCCCCCCCCCCCCCTTCCTTATTTCTGGTGCTAATATCACCTTTCTTGAGGGTGGCCTTCAGGGTATCTTTATACCTTTTCCTCTTACCTTCACAGGAGAAGAAGACAGAGTGGTCAAATACTGATGAGAGTGTATGTGTGTCCAGCTGTGTTTGTCTGAGTCCTGACTAGCCATGTTACTTGTCTAAATGGTAAAAGGTCCACACCTTCATTGGAATTCAGAGGTCATTGACATAGACATTGGAGGGCACTTACACCACAAGGGAACCCTACAGTATGTCATCAACACAGCAGGAAAACATTTTCACAAGGGTTATATAGTATGTCATGTATTGATTGATAAGGAATAATACCTTAGTAATTAAAGCAGCTTAGAGCTCTGCAGCTCATCCACACAAGCCAGTATGAGTGTGTGAATATTAATTGATAGTGTATTTGTGAGGACATATATCATCTTTGATTGGGTCTGTAGTAGGAACATGTGGATCTGAATCTGTCTACCTCCCCTCCTGCAGGTTTGCTGACCTTTGTGAACTGTGCCTATGTGAAGTGGGGGACTCGTGTCCAGGACTTCTTCACCTACGCCAAGGTCATCGCCCTCATCGCTGTCATCATCACCGGCCTGACCAAGATAGCTCAGGGTACTCACTCAGAATGTCCTTCACTCTCAGACACACAATACAAATGGCATTAACATTTACTCACAACGATCTTTTATTTTTATTTTAATACTACTGTTAATACACTGCACATATCTGTACATACCTGTTTATACTGTTCATACGGCACTCCATATTTATTCTGCTATTTACTCTGTACTGTTAATACATATATACTGCTTATACTGCATTGTCTATACAGCTCATATGCTGCTTACACTGTTCATACTGCATTCTATTTATTCTGTTTATAATGCTACTGCTAATCCATATACTGCTTACACTGCACTACTCATACTATACTGCACTACTATACTTCTCATTTACTGCACTACCTGTATATACTGTTCACACTGCACTTTTCTGCTTTTTTGCACTTCTGGTTAGACGCTAACTGCATTTCGTTGTCTCTGTACTTGTACTCTGCACAATGACAATAAAGTTACATCTAATCTAATCTAATCTAATCAACTGCACAGACACACACACCGACAAACACATTGTCATCACTCACACAAAGATATATAATCTCCACACACTCCGCTGATTTCATGAATTCATTTGCACCAGCAAATACCCTGTGTATGTGTGTGTATTATATATTTGTTTGTGTTTCTCAGGTCATACCCAGAACTTTGAGGGTCTGTTCGATGGTTCAACCAGAGACCCCGGCGACATTGCCTTGGCCCTGTACTCAGCCCTGTTCTCCTACTCTGGCTGGGACACCCTCAACTTTGTCACTGAGGAGATCAAGAACCCTGAGAGGTGAGGCAGCAGGGAGGGAGGGGAAGGAAGGAAAGTGGGAAGGGAAGGCATGAGAGGAGAGTACTAGTGGGCAAACAGCTTGTACTGTGAGGTTGTGTGGTGTAGGACCCAGGCGCAGAGAGGAGACCAGACGAGCGAATGCAGTTCAAAGGCAAAAGCCACTTTACTGGTAGTGATCCACAAGGATACAAAGGAAACACTAGAGAAATAACAAAACGCAAGGATACCAAAAAGAAACAACCTAGAGGATTCCAAGCAAAGACAAAGGAAACAACAGAAAACACTTCTTAAAGAGAAGGGTTCTTATTAGCAATTGGCGACACCTGTGAGCCAATAGTCTCTGAGGTGATCTCTGACGGAACCATGACATGTACTCCTTATAGTGTACATGTGAATGAACAGTGAAGGAATAAAGGAGGAATGAAGGTATAGTAAACAGAGATGCAGAGGTAAGGAAGGAGTAGTAATAGCATATGTAAAATAAGAGGATTAACTAACCCCTTATATAACACTTTCACTCTCTCATCCTCTCCCAATTCTAAGTGTATGGAGTGGTTCTGTATATGCAAGGAAAAGTGAATGGTAGTGCATGGGACAGAGATAACAGATGGTATAGAATAGGTAGCCTGAGTGTTTTGGGCAGGGCGGGGGAGGGGCGAACTCCTCTTGGGGAATTATCGGAGCCTTCGCTATGATTCACACAGCCAAACGCTGATCAAATGAAGCAAGACAGACATGTGATTGGATCACAAGCTACTCCCGGAGTTCTCAAGCAGATTATGTGACAAACACCGCCCCCCCCCCCCACCTCCACCCCACCCTTGCCCAAGGGGTCAACTCTTGACCCATACACTCATGAAGAACCCTGAAACTGAGCCACTTCATTGCTTTCTTGGCTGATTTCTTTTCTTCTAAATTGAACCTCTGTCTCCCCCTGGTGTGTGTTTGTGTGAACTGCAGGAACCTGCCCCTGGCCATTGCCATCTCCATGCCCATTGTGACAGTGATCTACATCCTGACCAACGTGGCATACTACACTGTGCTGCCAATCCCTGCCATTCTGGACAGTGATGCTGTGGCTGTGGTGAGAGTTCTATACTAGTCATAGCACTATAACTATAGGCAGTTCATCTGGTGAATTTGTTTGATATAAGTGTTTGGATTGGTTACATATGACATCTACTTTATCCCATAGACGTTTGCAGACCAGGTGTTTGGTGTGATGAATTGGACTATCCCACTAGCAGTGGCGTTCTCTTGCTTTGGTGGACTCAACGCATCCATTCTCGCTGCCTCAAGGTGAGTGAGAGTGACAACTGTTCAATCCCCATCTTTAACTGTCATCGTTATCATTTTCATCATCATTATCATTAGATTCTAAATTGTTAGAGATAGCCGTGTGCATGCGTGTTTGTGTGTGACTAGTCCACTGTGCTCCAGTGCTGTGTCACATGTGTGTGTTTCTCCAGGCTGTTCTTCGTGGGTTCCAGAGAGGGCCATCTCCCAGACTACCTGTGCATGATCCACGTCCAACGCTACACCCCCATCCCTGCACTGCTCTTCAACGTCAGTCCATTGCTCCATCTTAATATGTATTTTATGTATGTTTTATTGATGTTCTGTCTGTCTGCCTGAGTGTTCCATTCATTCAAACCATTGTTTTGTCTGCCGGAGTGTTCTGTATGCCCCAGGGCTCTGTCTGTCTGAGTGTTCCATGCTTCTAACCCATTGTTATATCCATAAATCTGTGGTTCTGTCTGCCTCAGAGTTCTCTGTGTTTGTGTATTCCCCCATCATGCACTCTAAGTCTGTATATATGTTATGTTACTCTGTAGGGTGCCATGGCACTGGTCTACCTCTGTGTTGAGGACATCTTTAGACTGATCAACTATTACAGCTTCAGCTACTGGTTCTTTGTGGGCCTGTCCATCTTAGGCCAGCTCTACCTGCGCTGGAAACAGCCTGACAGAGTCAGACCTCTCAAGGTAACAAAACCATCCACATGCCATAACACACAAACCTCAACACTAAACTGCCCTGACACGTTCAAATGGAAACCTCCATTTGGTGTTGTGATTTATTAAGCACTTTTTGCAGTTTATTTGAATAACTGATCTCATTCATTGCTTGAGATAGTAGTGATAATTATATTTCCTCTTTGTCTCTCTCAGCTCAGTCTGTTCTTCCCCATCGTCTTCTGTGTCTGCACCGTGTTCCTGGTGGTGGTGCCCCTCTACAGTGACACCGTCAACTCCCTGATTGGCATCGGCATTGCCCTATCAGGAGTGCCCGTCTACTTCCTGTGTATCTACACTCCCTCCAACAAAAGACCCATGTGGCTCCGCAAGTTCATTGGTGAGTCACATTAATTTAGAGCTTCATCAAACACAAACTGCAAGCATGTCACTGTCCTGTACAGTTGTATGCCAGCTATTATATACAGTAGGTCTATAAAACAGTGTGAACATCCAACAAAATGTATGTATTTGCATTGTCTAGAAGAACCCAAAGACATTTCACAATGAGGCAACATATATACAAATAGACACAAATAAATCTAAAGGGATACGGAATACAGATGTACTTACAAAACAAGCAAAGTAAATACAAACAGCAGAATATGTATCTTGCTTGCAGGTATTTATCTTGAAATACACTTTGGTCACTTCCAAACTGTTATAATAATCAGATGGGTAACTTTCTCATCCTCTCTTTCTTAGCCGACTTTGGCCTGTTGATTCAGAAAGTGTGCTACTCAGTTCTGACGGAGATGGACACAGATGACAAAGCAGAGTAGGAGTCTAACACCAACACACTGCTGAAGACTGAGAACGCACATGCAAGAGGCTCAACCACACCACCCCCTGGCCACATTCTTCCACTGGGCTGCCAACCACAGGGTGTGCTCGAGCTGAATCTCTGGCCAACCAGACAACGCCATGATACTGTATGTTCAATGGACGATGGGGTCATTCTTTGGCCAGGATGACACTCCAGTTGAACTCTGACATCACAGAGGGCATTCCAGTCACTCCAAAAGAATCAGTAATACTAAACCATTACTTGGCTCTATGGGTTATAACTGAACTCTGTGAACTGGCATTACAATATAATGACTTTCAATGAGGAAACCAATGGTGGAGATAAGACTGAAGCATCTAGGAAGGCCATTTAATTGTCTAGGGTTAATTCATTGTAAGGGAGTAGCAGGTCATCATTGAATCTGAAAGCACTGATGACAATAGAAAACATGCTTTATCATACCTGTAATAAAAGACTAGTATAGTAGAATGTAGGTAACTCTGGCCACACTTTTTGGTGGTAAGTGTTCATTTATATTTATTCTATGTAAATGTGTATTCTACGTACAGCGTTAAGATCTTAGTCAGGAAAAGGGCTATTTTTTTTTCTTCAAGCAAATTCTGTAGAATTATTTTTCTCAAACTTTTGGGTTTATCTAAACATAGGGTAGGGAGGGGGGGTGTCTTGGTTGAGTTCAGGGATGGTAAATAGTTGACTGTATTTATAATAAATTACTCATGGACAGTTAAAACGATTGTTTTTTTCTTATCAATTCCCAGCAAGTAGCATACAGAAAAGTTGTTGTGAGCTCCATTGCAATGTCTTTGGGTGATTAACACATTCCCAGTATACCTGATGTCAGAAGGCACACATCGCAATGGACATTATAAGGCAACCGACACATACATGATAACAACCCTCCCCAACCCATCATTTCAACCAATCCCTCCACACATTTCTCTCTCCATAAATATGTACACATAATTCTTTGGGCCTTCAGACTGTCAATCATCCTCTTCTTTATCCAATCGTCTCCTCCCATGGCCTCTTCTTGCAACTGGTTGCCTGGGATCCTTCCTTTGCTTTAGCTGACACTGCTGCGATGGGTGGTGCAATCTGCTGTAGGGGGTTGTGAGTGAAGGTCTGCCTCAATGGACCTGTTTGGAGAGGAGAGAAGGAGAGACATGACAGAGATCCTCTACTACAGTTAACTGAATACAGAGATGGTGTTTTTTATTTAACCTCTTAGGTTAAATAAAAAGAGTTAGTCTCATTGAGATAAAAATCTTTTTCAAGAAAGACCTGGAGTTCGATGTAAAATGGAGCGGAGCATGTGTCTCACCTTTAGCAGCAATGTCCAGGTGGTTCTTGATCCTCCTCTCCCTCTCCTCTAGCTGCGAAGCCAGCTGAGCGTTTTTCCAGCCTAGGAGACACAGATCAAAACAGTTAAACAGAGTGAAATAAGATAGTGTGTGTGTGTGTGTGTGTGTGTGTGTGTTAATCACAGCATCCCACCCCTTCCCCCACACCCACCTTTCTTTATAGTCTCAATGAAGCCCTCATTCTGGGGCATGGCCGAGGTGGGATGGGTGATCCTCTCTGGAATCCCCAGCTTCTGCCTGACCAGCGGGTGTCTAAGCAGGGCTACCTGGCCCAAAGAGAAGGTGTTGGAGGTCATCCAGTACGTAAACACCGCCTGAGGAGGAAGAGAGAGAAAAACACAGGAATGACATTTCCAGACTGTCTGACTGAGCAGCATGGAGCCAGACACCTTGTCTAATACAATGACCCTGCTGCTTTCTATCTCAATAAGACTCCACCGGGTTAAAACAAGGAAGTCCTGTGCTTCTATATATTGTAATGATGGGGGGGGGAAGAGAGAGAGAGAGAGCACCCAAGAGAAATTGTGATATATATACAGTGCTCTGCGTATTTGGATTTAAAATCAAACAATTACTATGAGGTTAAAGCAGAGATTCTCAGCTTGTATTTGATGGTATTTGTGTACATTTGTTTCACCATTCAGAAATTACAACACTTTTTATGCATAGTCCCCCTATTTTAAGGTACCCAAAAGTAATGGGACAATTGTCTTGACAGGTGTTTTTAGTAAGTCAGGTGTGTTCCGTCACATCATTTGTGCAGGTGCATCCCCCGAAAGACAAATGGCTGTGAGCTCTGTGGAATGTCTTGAGGTGTCAAAGCTGTGATGTCATCAGTTTAGATGTAATAAGATGAATGATGGTTGGTGGTCTCCTTATCAACAGCTCACCCTACCCCTCTCTCTCTCTCTCTCTCTCATAAAGTAACATTTTTCTATGAAGTATTTGCCTTGTAATAGATGTATTATTAAAGCCTCATTTGATTCATTCTATTTGACCTTTCTTGCACTAAATAAGCACAGACTCAACAATTCTTTGCACATAGTGATAATTACATTGGAGTCAGACTATCAATATTAGATATGCTTTGTTATCAACAAAATATAGCCAAAAGTCTCTGCCAAACATAAATGTGGAAACTGATATTATAATTCCTCTACACAGGCATAAGAGAGCTGTCAATGTGTAGTATTGACTCCAGGCTTTAGATTTGCCTTTGAAGTTTGCTATTGGTGTCTGTTAACATGAGGACCAAAGAGGTGTCAATGAAAGTCTAGGAAGCCATTATTAGGCTGAAAAATCGAATCAGAAACATAGCCAAAACCTTAGGCTTACCAAAATCAACAGTTTGGAACTTCATACAAAATAAACAAAAGCACTGGTGAGTTCAGCAATCGCAAACAGGATGGTAGGCCAAGAAAGACAGTGGATGAACGAAGACTGCTCACCATAATTAAGAAAACCCCCAAAACAACTGTCCCACAGATCAGGAACACTCTCCAGGAGGTAGGCATGAATGTGTCAGAGACTACCATCCATAGAATATGTTACCAGTCAAACTACAGACGCTTCACTGCAAGGTCAAAGCACTAGTTATCCTCAAAAAGGATGGTCAGCTTACAGTTAGCTAAAAAGTACCTAAAAAGCCTGCAGAGGTCTGGAAAAAGGTATCGTGGACAGGTAAGATTAATATTATCATTGACCAGAGTGAATGCAAGAGGGAAGTTTGGAGAAAAAAGAATCTGCCCAAGATTTACAGCATACCACCTCATCTGTGAAACATGCTGCAAGGGGTGTTAGGATTGGGCATGTATAGCTGCCACTAGAACTTGCTAGCTTGTCTTAATTGATGATTGTAACTGCTGATGGCAGCATCAGAATGTATTCTGAAGTGTACAGAAACATCTTGTCTGCTCGAGTGCAAGCAAATTCCTCCAAATTCATTGGATGGCACTACATCATATAATAAAACAATGACCCAAGACATACTGCCATAGCAACTAGGGAGCTTTTCAGGACCAAAAAGTGGAAAGGTCTTGACTGGCCAAGTCAATCTTCAGATTTAAATCCAATTGAACATGCATTTCACTTCCTGATGATAACATTTTAGGCAAAAAGACCTCTGAACTGAAGATGGCTGAAGTACAGGCTGGCAGAGCATCACCAGAGAAGATACCTGGTGTCTGGTGGGGTCAATGGGTTGCAGACTTCAGGCAGTTATTGCATGCCAAGGATTATACAGCAAATACTAAACATGAGTCCTTAATTTGGACATTTGTTAAATCTATCCCATTACTTTTGGATACCCTAAAATATACATAAAACGTGGTACTCTTGGGGGCGATGCATAAAACGTGGTGTCATTTCTGAATGGTGAAACCAATATGTACACAATCTCTCTCTCTCACTTTCTCTTTATTTACACGCAAGGCACTGAATATAAAGAGAAAGTGAGAGAGCGAGAGAGAGAGATTTTGAAAGAGGGAGAGAGAGAGAGATTGTGTGTGAGAGAGAGACTGACCGTGGGGAAGTTGATGGTGAGGGGGAGGATGATGAAGGGCATGATCCTGAACACAGTCTTCATGGCCCGCAGGTTGGGGTTGTCCACTCCAGACTCTGCCCCCAACTGAGAGACAGAGAAGAAGACAACAGGTTGGGGTATTATTATTAATTATTTACATGTTTAAAACAATATCATTCTTCAATCAAAATAGTAGTCATCATTTGGTAATTTCACTGAATTCTTGAAATCATAAAAGGTAATTTCTTCAGGGAAAAGATGCTAAGCCTGTAAAATAGACATTCTACAAAGTTGAGTCTTTCTTCTAGACTTAGCTTCACAATGGCTCTTACCTCCAGGATGGCAAACATAGTCCCAGTCACTAATACTGGGAGGATGTAGAAGGGGTCTGCTGCTGTGAGGTCTGTGAACCACAACAGGCCCCCCGTTTGCATACTGGGAACTGGGAGGTAGGACATCTTTCTGAGGGCGATGAAGAAGGAGATGAAGACTGGAGTCTGAAGGGAGAGAGGTGTGAGATGAGTCTTATGTCCTGAAAACCACCAGAGGGAGACATACTGAAAATTGGGAGAAAAAACTATCCAGTAAATGTTTTGTTTTATACTGTATTAGTGCATTTAATCTAACAGAGAGAATACACAGGACTAGAGAGAATACGCAGGCAGTGGCTAGTCTGTCGGAAAGAAGAAGAGGAAGAATCTGACAGAGAGAGAGGGGGCTACATAGAAATATAGTTTAAATATATTTCTATAGATACTGACCTGTACCAGAGGGACCAGGAACCCACGCAGGGGATTCACGTCATTCTTCTTCTGGAACAGCGACAGGTCTGAGTACGCTTTGGAAACTAAAAGAGAGAGAGAACACCTACAATGAGAGACTGAGACTGACACACACACACACACACACACACAGATAAACCTAAATGATAAATAAATTATAAAGAGATATAGAGGGAATAGACATAGAGGGAATAGTTAGATAGTCAACCAATAGAAAGAGATGTAATGTAATGAGTAAGAACACTCACAGTCAAACTTGTTTCCGCTCTGTTTGGCCTCGTTCATCTTGTTTGTGAGTTTGGTCATCTCTGGCAGCACATTGTTCAGCTTAGCTGCCTCCCTTTGGCCTTTCACAATGACTGGGAACACCATCAGACGAGCAAGGACTGTGCCTGTGTGAAGAGAGGGAGGAATATAGAAAAAACGAAGGTCAGCACTACATTATAACAATGCATCTCTGATCATAACAGACTCTAAAAGCCTCTTACAACCATCTGAAAAGTCACTGCAATGCTAGCTATGTTCTGGTAGCTGGTTTATACAAACCTAAATGGGCAACACAGTGACATGTCGGATGAAAGCAGGATCATCATCCCAGTGGTAGGATGACATGACCCTGAGACACTGATCTAAGGTCAGTTTTGCGTTTTCCCACTGATGGTTAAAGTTAGGTCAGATGAAGAGTAAGCTCATTCTAGATCTTTGCTTACCTACGACGATGGCTCCCCACCAGGGTAATCCCATATCAACATGCATAAACTCCAGCAGATTCTGGACCAGACCGACAGGGGTGGCGCAACCCAGACCCAGCTCCGCTAGGGTGACCTCTGCTCCCGCCCCCTGCAGTACATCCAATGCTGTGGGTGCAGCCTCTGCCATCTGCTCAGCAACTGGCTGTAAGTTTATGGGGGTGGGGTCAGCGACGACCGGACTGGGGATGGACCCCAGGACTGGAGTGGTTTCTCCCACCACTGGAGTTGCCGTGGGAACAGTTTCAACTGGAATCTGGGAAAATGTATGCAACATAGAGATATCAATTAAGGATGGTTAACACACAATTCCATCCTCACATAATGGGTGGAGGGATTTTCAAAGGGATAAGAACAACTGGAATGTCATGGACATGTGACAGTATCTATTGAAGGGTCATTTGCATCCTCTAGTGTTACTCAGGTCAACAGTTTATCACACAACAACGATCCTTCTGCACATTGACAAACTCACCTGTGAACTGTTGTGCCTGACTGCCACTGCACTGACCAATAAGAACCTCCCATGGTGACGTCGTCCAAGGACAGCCCTCGTCACTGGACTTGTGCATTCTATTACTGTGTGAATATGGGACCTCTGTAGAAACCTCTGTTTAAAGAATACAGATACAGTATATATATATATGGAAATTCTGTTACGTCTGATTAATACACACTTGTGATTGGGTGTCTTATTTCAGGAAAAGTTAACTTACAATGTGTTGTCATAATAGCAATCAACAGTGAGGAACCTGCATGTTTGTATGTAGTCAACCAGTATGTGATTGAGTTTGAAGAGATAAAGCCCAGCATGATGTTATATACGTTCTCAAGAAATGTTATGATCACAGCATAGACTGATTGGGAGACATGATGGGCACACATTATTATCCACCTCATCACAGGTATGTTAATGGAAATATGTTATGGTGCATTCATTGCTATTGTACAGACAGGTGAGACCCTTATACTGTCTATATCGACGAGACAGACAGCGTGTAAAGCAATATCATGAGCATATATCGATATGTAGCCAGCTGGCTGTCTTCAATCTTAGTGGGAAGTGTTCATCCAGGTCTGTCTTTAGCTAGCTAACTCACATGCTAGCTTATGGTTAGCTAGCTGAAGTGCATTGGCTAGCAGTGTCAAAGTCACAGGCATGCATACAACCGGACGTGGTGACAACTGCAGCTGAACGTTTACAACCTGACAAACACAACACATCGAGAGACATGAATACATCAAACCTGGTTCCATTTCTCTGACAATGAATGGTTGCCGGGGCTTGATCTTACAGCCTGTCTTAGAAAACATCTCGTCAGGCAACCCGGAGTCACCCCACTCCTGATCGCAGCCATGTTGAAGCTACAGTAAGGTTGATACAGGAAGCGTCAGTGGACAAACCAAGTGCGTTTAACTCAATCTCGAATTTAATATCATTAGTGCAGGTCTTACAGGAGAGACAATACATCAAGTAAATTCCAGTAACATTGGAAATAAGTGTTGCATAATGTTTTTATGTGTTAAACTCTGGGTTCTGTACTTTCATTTCACTGTTACTGGTTTTTACAAGTAACGAAATCATGGATGTAGAGAATGAAGTAGATTTTAACAAGCACACACCTGTCGTTAACCAATCATAACATGTCGTTAACCAATAATAAGCAAATATAACTAGTAAAATAAAGTCTATGTATAATCAAATAAAACGATTTAAAAAGTAAAATTCTGAGCTCTGATGAGTAAAATCATATTCAACCAAAGGCCAATAGCAAAACTGATACTCATTGAATAACCATAACTCTGGTTTAAAAACAGAATCATATGCTATGTGATCCAGATCCATAATACAACAATAAGGTTGTATTATTCCCTTCTTTTCTCTCTCCATCTGAGTTCTGCTGCTTTTCCTCTTTTTTCTCCTGCCAATCAAACTATTCTTCCTTTCTTCCTCTCCTTTTTTGCCTTAAGCAATTCCTCTTTTTGTATTTCCTCCTCCATTTTCTTTCCAAATTCCTTTTCTTTTGCTCTGCTTCTCTTGCCCTTCTTTTCCTTTCCTCCCCTCTCTCCCCCTACGCTCATTGATTTCTTTAAAGGTGTGAGAAGGCAATGACACCTTTCCTTCCTCTTGGTCACTGGGGTCTCTGTCTGTCTGGTCTCATACATTATAGAGGATCTGGGAGACTCGCTGGACTTGTCAGACTCTGTTTCAGCATGAGTCGTTTCTCTCTTTGCGACGCCACTCTTTCTTTCATTTACCCTTATTTTTGCCATACCGCCAATCGCTTGTCTATTCAGCACAACATACTCCTCCTGCCTTCTCTTTTCCACAACAGCATCCTTTCTGCTGCTCCTTACACTGATGTCATCAATTCTTCTGTCTGTGACATTGTCCTTTTCACTCTTTGCAACATCAGCATTTTCTCTTATTCCAGATATATTGTCATCTTCTTTTTGCTTTGCCTCACATTTCTCTTCTGTCTTTACCAAAACATCATCCTTTCCTCTGTTTGGCACATCAACCTTTTCTCTGTGTGCTAAAGTATCCTTTCGTAATACTATACTAAGATCATTGACTTCCTTTGATGACATATCACCATCTTCTTCTTTATTTGTGTCTCCCAACCTTCCCTCATCATTGTCTTTTTCTCTCTCTATCACAACACTATCTTTCCTGGTCTTTGCAACTCCATCTTCTCTTTTATTTTCCAAGACATCAACCTGTTTTTTCATAGCAGGATCCTCATCACCTGTCTTTTCCAATACATCATGTGTTTCCTCCCCATCACCATCTGTACTTTCTGGCACACCGTTTTGTTCATTTTCCTTTACAACATCACTCTTTCCTACCATATCATCCTGTCTTCTTGTCATCATGTTCTGAACCCTATATGCCTCCTCCTCCTCCGATCTTTGTATTATGCCACCAGCCTCTCCTCTCTCTGCCATATCATAATCATTGTCATTACATATGATTCTATATTCCACAGAATCTTCCTGTCCATCATCATGATTCTCTCCTTCCTGTCCTCTCTGTTTATAATCATCATCATCATCATCATCATCATCATCATCATCATCCCATCTTTCCCTTACTTTCTGTATATCATCATCAGCAGCAGCAGCAGCAACAGCAGCAGCAGCAGCAACATTATCTGTCCCTGGACTTGCAATATTATCATCATTCCCTCTTCCCTGTCCTCTCTGTTCATCATCATCATCCTCCTCTTTCTGTCCTCTCTGGCCATCATCATCATCCTCTCCTTTCTGTCCTGTCTGTCCATCCTCCTCTCTTTTCTCTTGCCTGCTGATTCTCATCCCATTGGCCAGTGAGGATGTAGAGAGCTGGAGGTCTGTAACTGAACAGCAGGTTCCCTGTTTCATTGGAGGTTCTGGAGCAGGAACTATAGAAGGGAGGCAAAGTGACATGTTGAATGGAGATTAATTGAGGAAAGAGAATGATTCAAGATAAGTTAGATGTAAAAAGCTTGTGTGACAGACATACAACTAAACTTTGTACATATGAATTAACTTACTTTTCTTGTACATAAGCAGATAAGCTCTCCGGGAGCTAGAGGAAGAATAATATGTAATCAATCAATGTCATCAGAATCATGAACGCTGGAAGGAAACATAATAACATTCTTAAAAAAACAAAAGACAGTGGAAAAATAGTGACATGTACCTTGCAGAAATGTCACCTTCCGCAAATAGTCGATTGGTCTGTAAGAGTAGAGCAGTAATGTATTAATAAACTATTAACCTCCAAGTCTTTCTTCTCACCTTGTTCCAAAAGACAGGTGCTAACGAGACCTGGAAGTCTGGCAACGCAAGACTAAGAAACTATAAACTAGGCATTCTAGACATTGGCATTAGATTACATATACTGTAGAGGTATGGCAATTGTGTGGCAATTGTGATGGTTCCTTAGCAAATATATTCCACCAAAATATATTCCACTTTATTAAAAATGTGTGAATAAATAAGAATACAAAATCCTGCTTACCCTTATGATGTTGGTGTCATCAAACTCATACCAGGTCTGGTCCTCATAGGATTTGATTGTAGCAGTGTAGTGTCCACCTTTTAGACCTCCAGAATGGTTTACCATGGCATAGATTTCATATTTATCATTCTGTTCAGAGAAATCCGATCTATCAAAAAGCATGCCCAATGAAACAAGTATGTAATGACTTAGTAATGACTGGGTGTATTGTATTATTATTATTATTAGTAGTAGTAGTAGTAGTATGATTAATAAAATGTGGACCTCAGTGAATTAATTAAAGAAAAGAAAGGTCAGGTCAGGGTAATAAGAAAAAGGGAAGAGAGAAAATATTTCTGAGTACCTCTATCTCTAATGTGTGAGGCACATTCACACAACAGTCGATTTTTACATAACTCATGCTGCTGTAGTCAAAATCAAATCTCTTGAGGAGAAGAGTCAGAATCTCTGGGTGCTGTTCCATCTGACATTCCTAGGTGACATAAAACCATTGGCACAAAACACACTGGTTGTTACAACCACTAGAGGGAGACACAGGAACATCCATCCAAAGGCTAGGAAGCTTTCACAATATATACAATCAGCATATAATCAGTGATTACTTGAGTAAATCACTGACAATTGAGAGGTCAATACCAAAACTCACAATGGTTGCCTCTGCTTTGTCACCACACTCATCACAGTACATCATATTGTCTCCACTGAGAGTTGAAGGCTTGAAAAAACACTCAAAACCGTCCTTCTGAAAAAACAAACATCAAATACATGCAACACAAACACATCAGTCAAATTTCTCTCTGGTACCACATAAGTTTTAAGATATGTTTTACTTTACCACATAGTAGGTGTCAAAGGTATATTCCATTGAGAGTGGCAGAGTCCAAAATGGACCCGTTTCTTCACTATTTTCATGGCGTTTAGAACAAGTGGTCCTGTGTTTCAATTGTCCATTGAAGATCTAAAGAAAAAATAAAACAATCTTATCCTGTCTATAATTCCATTAATTCATTCCTTATTAATTAATTAATTAATTAATTAATTAATTAATTAATTAATTGTTTATTCATTCATTCATTACTCTCTGGTTTTGATATCAGTGATGGAGTACCTTAGATATATCTGGACTGGCCATTCTTAAAATCTTCTCAAAATACTCTGCAGCATCACGTTGCTCAAATACTAAGTGACAAAAGACAACAATAAAAGGTCTATTACCAGTAGGTTATGCATTTGCTGCATATTCCTTCTCAGTTCAAATAGATCAACTCACCATCTCCAATGCCCAGCTTCTGTGAGATGCCTTTTGTATGACCTATACTTTTCTTTAAAGTCTCAAACAGCCCCTTCAGCTCAAGGTCAACAGTTTCCTGGTTTTGGCCACAGTGGCTGTAGGGAGAAATATTAGATCTATATATGTTTGTACTTATTGGCTATATTCTGTTTATTGGCCATATTTGTCAATAGTGTAGCCTTATAGCCTTCACCTAAGGGTAGAATGTTTGGAAGTATGACTCATTTTATAATTTGTATAGACATGAAAATATCCAAACCTTTCCACAGCCTCTCTGAAGTCCTTGGTCATGAAGAGAACCTGCAGCACACTGTTCAAAAAGCAGGTGGCCCCTTGATTACGCAAGCCATGGTATTCTAGTATAGGATAGAATTGGATTAGGGCCAACCATTTGAGGCAGCATTATAATGTATTCACCTCATAGCAGTGATAGGGTGCGAATCGTATTGAGAGAAAAGTATTTAATCATACCTATCCCAGTCCGATCTGATATCCTATCGAGCTTATTTTGGAACTTCTCCACAATATCTGTGTCCACTTTTTCGTTTGGCAATTGTGATTGTCTATAGAAATCCATGTCTAAATAATCCATTAATAATGACAGAATGTAAGAATACTATGGCAGGAAAACGTGTATCTCATATTACAGGTTTAGCTATGCTTATCATATTCCATAAGGACTCACAGTATGAATGACACACCAATATGAGAATGTGTCAATTCACATCGACGATCAAAATAGGCTATAAAATGTCAATGGTCAGTCTGTTTTAACTGCGTCGTCATGGAAAAATTAACTTTGAAAACAATATATCATTAGGTTATACATATATATACATCTATATTTAAACAGATAACATTTGAGCTTACTCAATTTTCCGTTGAATAATGCGATGTGGCGTAGAATTCATGTCTGTTAGGAATTATTTGTACAGAGAAAGAACCATGAGAGGCTAACTTCCATGCTAGCCTATACTTTCGATTTTGAATTGCAGGTTACTTACATAACAATTTAAATGAAACGAAACGAAATTTTAGATCAATTTAACGTTTAACGTATGTTTTTTTTTTGGTTTGTTTGTTTTTGTCCCTTTGACATATTTGGTCATATGAGTGGTCTCAAAATGTAGCCTACTATATTCATTAAAATGTTTTCTTTCGAAATCATATCGCCCAACACTGATATATGCGTCACTTGAGGTTATATTGTATGATGATTGTATGTTTTATTGTGAGTTTGGACCAGATAAGATTGTTTAATTTAATTTAATTTATGAATTACAGACTTCCATGTACTATGTACCCCATTTATACAGATTGTCAGAAACAACTATTTTCACAGATTAGAGACGACAGATTGTTGTTGTTGTTGGTCTTCTTCTTCTTCTTGATGATGATGATGATGTTTATCTTTAAGCGCTACATTAACCAACAGCAGTCTTTTTGTATCCTTTGGCAGTGAATATATCCATACATTTGCTCTACACACAGAAATTCATAGAGTAGGATTTTGGCAGTGAGATCAGAAATTAAAAGGCTATGTATTGGATATTACATTGGAAATACAGCTACAGTGGTGGTAGTGGATAGGAGGTGAGATGGCTCCCTTCTGGTCCTTCATCAGTCCCTCCATCCCCCGGGCACTCTTATCACAAGCTGTATGACAGACTGGTGCTGGATCCCATAGGTGGAGAGTACATTTGTGTCCTCCAGTTGCTTGTTTGTGAAGATCAGCCTCAGGGTCTCTAGGTCATTGTCTATACATAGAGGTCACAGTTAGGGATAGACCTCTCAAAGGAGTGCATCTTCCCTAATCATAACTATCATTCCTATCATCACTATAACACTGTGACATGCTCACATTTAAAATGTAATTTTCAACAATTAAAGTCAATACAGTTGCAGTTCGCTTTTTCACTTCACAACCATCACATTCCATTGCTGTCCTCCATACTGATTGGATAGTCAGTATATGTGTAGTTGGTTATAGCTTATATACTGTGGGTTCTTACCTGAGTTCCCTGGTAATCTGTGAGCAATTTTCTGTTTCAGCTGCAGCACTGTCATACTGTTCATCTGTTCTTCTGTGTTGCACAGGTCTATTGTCATTTTCTCCCCTCTGAGACCATTCACTAGGACCTGATAGATCTTCCCCATTTCGCTAGTGTGTGTGTGAGATACCACAGTTGATGTGCCTGTATCAGTGTCAACCTTAGTGCCAGTGGATGTGTTTACGTGTAGCTGGCCTGAGGGGAGCTAAATGCTTTCACTTTCTCTCTCAGCTCAGTTTTCAGTAATATGTGTTGTTCAATTTTTGCCCTTGAGTCAGGTGAGTCATAATATATCAGAATAGATTTCTGCAAACAGGGAATAAGTTGATATCTATTGAAGGTAAAAAAAGAGGCTTTTCTAGGGTCTTGTTTTAGTTAGACAAAGTCAGGAAAGTTCAGTGGAATGAAAATCAGGCGGAGAAGACCAACTCAATCACCAAAAAACTACAGTCTCTCCCTACCACGAAAATACATATCAAAGTATATTCTCTAACAACAAAACAGAACAAAACCATTCACAACATTTCTAGCCTTTGTAATGAAATAGGACTAGTAGTCATATTTCAAGAATTTGGCAACAACAATGTACAGTAACTACAGATGGGTTGCCCTTTAAGCATATCATGTGACTTTGTAAATTGGTGGAAAGAGAAAGTGAAAGGCATTGATGTTGAAAACAAGTTCAAAGGATAGCTTAAAAAGAGAGAGAGGGAGGGAGAGAGAGAGAAAGAGAACACCCCATCCCTGTCCTGTTAAAAGGCAGCAGCTGAGAGACAGTGAAGATAGAGAGAAGCACGATGACCACCCTACAACAGCAGGAAGAGAAGAGCTATGACCCCAGAGACACCACGCTCAAATTTGTCAACAGACCGGATGAGTTAGATCGTAAGTAACGGAATATGAACACAATTAGATTATTCCAAACTCTGCATACAAGTAATAGCTGCGGTTATATCGAGGATAGAATGCACCTCTTGAAAGCTGCCCTGGCAGTACATTAGTACTAAGTTTATTAGTAATTAGCACAAGCATATTTTAACAGACAGCTACTATCACAGCAGTAAAGGCCTGTTTTTAAACTACTTCTTGTTTGGTGTTAGCCCTGGATGATGAGGTTGACTCTCTGAAGGCAGAGATGTCCTGTGGTCACGCCGTCACTCCACAGTCACTGACTGGATGGTGTCGCAGCTTACTGGACCAGGTTCTCATCATTTATTAACATGGTCATAATCTCCTTTTGGTACCAGTAATATCAGCTGTTGCAAAACTAATCTCACCACCTAAACACAGAGCAAAACTAATAAAAGTACACTTTAATACATTTAATTTGTATCTCATTGAATATGATTCATACTTCAATGACATTTTAATGTAATATGATCCAATATTTTCTGGGTATTCTTTCAAATTCAAGGGTCAGTACAAGTTTATGTGCCCTGCGCTCAAGAATGGCACCTTCCAGAAGTGTGGTGCGGAGTGGTCTTACCAGGAGGTGCGTAGGCTGGCTGTTCTCACCTCAGAGGAGATGCATCACTTTGAAGTGACTATGGCCCAACTGGCTGCTACCGAATACTGCGAATTCAAAGAAGTGAGTGAGATTTCTTTGAACTCTTTAAAAGTATGTTCTCATTTCTGAGGAGTAAAACTACTTTGGAGCTATGAATGAGTAGGCCACCTCATACTTTTTCCAGGGTGACAATGTGAGATAAACAGTTAGATTCAGACCATAGAGGGGACAGTAGATCTCCCTGCCTCCACAGTGAGAATCATTAGTTAGAGATACTACATTTTCTAAAACCATACAAGTGCTACAGCAGCATTGGGCCCCATTGTTAACTCTTGTTCTGTTTTCTTTCAATATGTCCTTTTATAACAGTGCCCTGGGTGCAAATCCTGTGTCGAGAGAGAGGACCTTTCCAACCTGAGTGTTCAGTGCACCATATGCAGAGAAGACAAACACCAGATCTATGAGTTCTGCTGGCAATGCCTTAAGCAGTGGAAAGGCCCGGCCCCACGCTCTGACCGCTGTGACAACGATGGCTGCATCAATCAAGATCTGGAGCTGCTGAAGAACTGTCCCACCACTTCTCTACCCCAGGTGGAGGGGGTCAAAGACTGCCCCTCCATACGCGCCTGCATCACCTGTGGCCAAAGGGTGGAGCATGACAAGACAGGATGCAAAAACATCCTCTGCCCCCGCTGTCAGGTGGAATTCTGCTTCGTGTGTCTGAAGCTCACACCCATTTGCCTGCAGACCAGTTCATATTTCATAGCCTGTTCTGCAGGTGTGGCTCCTAGGCAGACCTCTATACCCATCTGGCACAGAGACTAGAACAGATACCACTCACACCAGTCATGTTGTGTACAAGGAAGTTGGCTCAAACACAAAAGTTCCACATTTTTTATGATACTGTATAATAAGTTTCATATGAATGATAAGTTCATACTTTATGCAAAGCTTTATTTAATGTTTTATGTGATGATGTGCTTATATAAATGTAATTATTATATTACTTCTATACTTCATCAGCAAATTATACAGAAAAGCAGCATACTTACTGCAATCCAAGTTTGTTACTGTTGTTTTGTACTATGCAACATTAATTGAAATGTGTATGCTACTGTAAACCCAATTATATTGCATAATAAAGTTATATATAAAGTAAATAAAGTAATAAAGTATATTGCATAATAAAACTAAATAGAGGAACCAGAAACACATTAACTCATGTTTGTGTTTATTATTCGCAATATACATATTTAGATCAGTGTAACCACTTATACTAAATGTTGGCCCCTGCTATTAAATCGATGATATGTAATTTCAGTTGGGCCATCCTCTGTGTATACTATACCATCTCCATCAGTTAAGCACACCTTCCCTCTCAGCTTTCCCTCTGCTATTAGTTTATCACATCATTATTGTTGTGTTTTAGCCCTGGATGATGATCCTGACACTCTTAGAGTCACACACAGAGATTGGCACACAAAGTTACACATACTTCTTTAGGGTGCGGCTTATCAACTGATAACACTTGTAAATGTATCGGTCTTCTTACATCTGCCAGATGGTGGATGGGTGGATTGAATATCATGTGACTTATTGTAAAATGGTGGAAAAAGAAAGTGAAATCTACTGCAGTCATCTGGCAGAGCTCAATAACTCCCTCTGCAAAGATATCAGATGGAGTTCTGCTTCATGTGCCTGCCTGTGTAGACGGATTGTGGTGACACCAGCCTTGATTTCATGTGTAGAACTATTTACAGTTGAATGAGCCTGGCCGACATCTTGAAGAAGTCGCACCCTCACCATTTGTCAATTCCTTTGCGATTGTAATGTCTGGAGAAATCGCACCCTCACCATTCATGTGAATACATGATAGGAGTCACTGACCAGTCTAATGGGGACAATCTTTGGGGTGTTAATTTGGCAGAGCAGTATTGGGACATAAATGAGCCATGGTGTTTCAACGTAAAGATGGGGATATATGTTGAAAATGATATATGTGGCTGGGTCAATTTCTACAATGTAAAGAACCAATCGCTAATCCACAGTTACCCTGATCTGACCTCCAAAAATGATACACTCCTTCGATTCTTTTGTCTTGATAATCAGAAAGATAATTCAATCATCATCACTCATGTAGAGTTATTCACCCAGAGTCCAGCTATGATACAGGAGACTGAGCTTCTGCATACATTGGAAATCAGTGCCCTCCAGAATGACCCACTGTAGTTAGAACCAGCCCTCCAGAATGATCCACTGTAGTTAGAACCAGTCCTTCAGAATGACCCACTGGAGTCAGAACCAATCCTTCAGAATGACCCAGTAGAGTCAGAACTAATCAACTACAATGACCCAGTAGTCAGAACCAATCCTTAAGAATGACCCAGTAGAGTCAGAACCAATTCTTCAGAATGACCAACTGGAGTCAGAACCAGTCCTTCAAAATAACCCAGTAGAGTCAGAACCAATCCTTTTGAATGACCAACTGGAGTCAGAACCAATCAACCAGGACCAGGATCAATATGAGAGGCAACAAGAGAAAAGACCTCCATTTTTCTTTCCAGAGCAAAGAGATGCTGTTTAATAACCAAAGACAATAACAGATTAATTGTTATTAATCTGAGAACAATAACAATAACTCAAACAAACAGAACAATATAATAGCAGCATGCACTGTCAGGGCTTATGATAATCAAATGTCAGAATGAGCTTGACATTTGACATCCAGGTTTACTGAACTATAAGTATATTCAGATGATTTGATTTATTATAGCTACAATTCAATTGTCAGATAGTAATCATATCTTCACTTTTTACATATAAATCACACAATGGTGTATTTGCTGTGTCTGTCACTGTATTGTTCATAGTATTTTGCATATTTCTCAAACTATTGTGCATAGTGCAACTGCAGGACACTGGGGGACTTTGGGGCAACATGTACCCTGACTCTAGAGGAGCAGTAAATCCTGTAGGCGACCATGACAGCAGCCAGGAGACAGACGACAGCAGTGACCCCCAGGACTGCAGCCACAACAGGCTCTGCACTGCCTCCTGGTACTGCAGAGGGAGGGGCAGGGGCAGAGGTCACACTGGGGTCAGGAGTCATAGTCTGTGATGGGGCATCACTGAAGGGTATAAGTCATAAAGGACATTTTAGAAATTAGACATTGTTAGACATGGTTTGCTTTCTGTTTACAACATGATGGCATGTTAGATTGGTAGCTAAAGGGTAGCCTTCTAAAAGGCCTCGCTATTCACAATGCAAAGCCACTGACAGTAAACAAAGTTTAAATTCAGAGGGACTCACTACTCAGTGGTAACTGGGCCTGAGGTTGAGGGAGCAGGAAAGACAGTTGTGTGGTTGTTGGTGGGTGGAGCAATATCAGGGTGATAACATAACCTCTTGTCAGGACAGAAAATCAAGCCTCTGTAGCCTGTTACCTGAAGGAGAGAGAAATATCAGGTTAGAATCAATGCTGATTTCCACGGTGGGTTGATAAAGAGATGCACTGTGTTCATAATTACCTCAATGGCGCCACCTGCTGGACATTCTATCCAGTCAGAACCAGACACCTGGATCTGGTACCTGTTCAGCCCAGTGCACCTGTGTCTGTAACAGTGCCCCACCACAGAGTCACTAAAAGACAGGGACAGGTTCTGAGAGAGAGGGAAAGAGATGGATAAAACAGAAAAGGATGAGTAGGAGTCATTCAAATGGGTTTTAATATAATACAATTAGATATTCATGCACTAGTTCACAAGCACACACACACACACACACACACACACACACAAACACACTGACCTCTTTGCTCAGGTTGGAGAAGAAGCAGCGGCTGTCTAAACGGTACATCTCTCCACTCCACTCCTCCATCACAGTATCTCTCTCATTCTCCTCTCTCCAGCACTCACTCTGAAGCAAATACAGAGAAAAGAGAGACAAGAGAAGAGAAAGCCAGATGGGTGAGAGGGGTATATGGGGAAATAGCAATGATTAGGAGAGAGACACGAAGAGAGAGAAATAGACTTTGAATGATTGTCATAGAAAACAGAGGACAGGGTAGAGTTGAAAACAAATAAAGGAGAGCAGAGGACTCACCCCATTTGTTAAAGGTTTGTAAATACGACACCCTTCCAAGTATTGGTTAGTCTGACACTCCCCCTTGTGGAGGTGAAGGTAATGACACCCTAATCCACTGACAGACAGAGAAAGAGGGAGACAAGAATGTGGTCAAGCCAAGGTTTAGCTGTATATATGGGGGAAAGGTTTAGTGTGAATGAGATGGGGATGAAGATTCTCCAAGACCTTATTCAGTGTTAAAGTATTTCAGACACCAAAATAACAGTTTGAATGTGCGAAATTCATATTAATTTAAACAACACTACCTGCCCGTGCAAAAGAAGGAGGAAGTGTTGTCATGGCAGGTTGACAGGGACCCAAACAGTGCTCCCTCACCTATGAGGTCACACATAAGACATAAACATTAACTTACTATAACACTGAGCAGATACACACACAAAACACACCTTAGTCATCTATCCACTCACTGCCATCTTTGTGATGACAAAGTGTGTCAGTGGGCACTTTAAGACTATGTACAGTAGCCCCTGTCTCACCCTCTCCCCACACCAAGCTCTGTGCTCTGCTGTGGTTGACAGAATACCAGCCTGTGTCCTGTAGAGCTGCCAGGGTGACCGGGTCAACCCGCACCACAGCTGGGTCCCCCAGCGCCGCAGCCATGATGGAGCCCTGCAGCACGCGGGCCTCCCAGTGAGAAGAGACTCTACCTGAACCAACAGCCTGGAAGAGGAGGGGTGGGGGAGAAGGGAGAGGGAAAGGGGAGAGAGAGAATGAGGGACAGAGTAAGTGGGTAGACAGAGAGAGAGAAACACACAATTAGTACCAGTATGTTTGTATTTAAATGTCATTATACAGTACAGTAAGAACACCTATTGATATTGTGATGACTCTGGTATGATTATGGCATAATATAGTATTTCAGAAGCGGGTGCTTGTATTATAGTGCTCTTTAATTAGTGAGTCTGTATTGCTGGGTGGGTCAGTACCAGGTTCTCCAGGGGGCCTCCCAGCTCAGGGTCAGAGGATGTCAGGTGGTTCTGCAGGGCTCTGATGACAGACTGGGTGTAGATCCTCACCTGACCCGAACCATCAGTATTAGTCACCTGACCACGGGGCGAGCAGCCCACCCCAGCTACTCAACACAACACAACACAACACAACACAACACAACAACACAACACAACACAGTACTCATCATTAACACACGAGATAACCTTAATGAAAGCACAGAATTGAAATCAAGTGAAAGCTATAGTTAGAAAGAGTTGTTAATGAGTAAATCAGACTGACGCTGGGAGGAGTAGGAACAGTCCCTCCAGGTGCTGAAGAGCTCTTTGGAGAAACCCAGTGCATGGAACAGCTCATGGACCACCGTCTGAAAAGGAGGAGAACAGCTGACAACAGTTATTACTATTTAATTGTATCTTTATAGTATCACCACATGTCCATGGGAATACTCTGGGTCCAAGTTATAACAAATACATCTACAGTTCACACAAACACACCAACTAATGTGTGCTCTCTCTCTCTCCCTCCCTCTTTCTCTCTCTCTGTCACACACACACACACACACACACACACACACACACACACACACACACACACACACACACACACCTTACCTGCACAGTGCCTTGGTGACTGTATGCCTCCCCAGTCAGTCTGTCTCTGCAGATGACCACCACCCCAGCCAGGGGTCTCCCCTGTGAGTCTGTCTGGCAGTGAACTGCATAGGCCAGCACACTGGGCTGGTGGCACCAGGACGGTGGACGGAAAGGAGACACAGTTGCTTATTGTCAAAATAATTTGCTCCTTGTTAATGATCTAAGTCACTTTTTTTTCATCCAAGTGGTTAAGGATGGGATTTGAAGGCAGATCCTAGATCTGTGCCTAAAAGCCCCACCTCTACCCGGGGCTACATTGACAGTAAATATACTATATATGACGGAAGTTAATGTTCACAGAGTGTAAGCTAAATTCTTGAGATTCCGACGACCCCTCACCTCTGCTCTGCACTTGTCAGTGCTCTGTGTGTGGAGGTAAAGCAGGAAGTCTGTCTCAGGAAGTCCCGCCCCCTCAGGTCTCAACACAGTCAGGTCTGGCGAATCAGGCCCCAGGTAAACGGCACAGCCTCTCAGGTGGTCAGCTGGAATCTGTCAGTCATCAGTGGGTAAGAAATGCTGTTGTTTAGAAATGCTGCATCTTCAAGAACATCATTTGTATGATATGTGGGGGAGAGTGTTGCCGCTCACAATGACATCCAGACAGGTCTCGGTCCTGTAGTTTTCATTGGCTCGCCCACACCTGATCAAACCGAAATCATTGAAATCATTCAGTGCATGCAGTACATACTGTATAAATAAACATACTGTATCAATCAGACAAGTTTATATACCCATAGAGGAACTGACAATGACAAACACAGACATGCAGGTGGATGGACATTGGACAGACAAGTAGAGAGGCACAACACATTCTGACTGAGCTAACACACTTGTTATAGTTGGCTGCACTGGCATTCCTCCAGATGAACTTGCAGTACTTGTTGATGTCCCTGCTGAGCAGCAAACGACCAGGCACTCTGTTCACTGTAGGAAGGGACAGGTCATTTCACCAACACACATCACACTTACACACATGCAGTCATTGATGTACAAAAGAACACTATCAAAAACATACAATCATACACTGTAATATTCACACTGACAAAGCAGTAGGGCCGCACAGTAGATATAGCTATAACAAGTCCACATCTTCGGGCTGCACAATATATTGTATATAGAAGAAGAAGACTGTTTATTTGGATTCTAATGCAATCAATTCTCATCAATTGTAGGAATGTGGTATGTGCACCCCCCCCCCAAGACAACACATACACACTGCACACCCCCCTCCAAGACAACACATGTGCACACCCTTCCCCCTTGGGGGTGTGCACAGAGCTCTGGGCACAGGGTCAGCCATATTCAGAGCCCCTGGAGCAGTTAGGGGTTAAGTGCCTTGCTCAAGGGCACAACAGCAGTGGTAGGAGCCTTAGATATGATGCCAGTAACCTTCCAGTTACCAGCTCACATCCAGCTCCCTCCTGGAGTGGGGATCAAACCAGCAACCTCCCGATTGCTGGCCAGCCTCTCTAACCTCTAGGCTACCTGCCACCCCAATTTCACTATTGATATCGCAATATGAACATGTGCAATAGCCATATCGCCAGAGGCTGCAATGTTGACTTTTCTTTGACACTCACTCAATAAAACAAAAATGCACTTGAGATGCACTTGACTGGTA
The DNA here is from genome assembly GCF_951799395.1 of Argentina silus. Classification (NCBI taxonomy): domain Eukaryota; kingdom Metazoa; phylum Chordata; class Actinopteri; order Argentiniformes; family Argentinidae; genus Argentina; species Argentina silus. Next base: position 12,281,632 of record NC_139655.1, read on the forward strand.
CATTTAGTCTCTGCATGCCCAGATTAGTTTCATTAGGTATTATCATAGTCAGTCGTTTTCAACCATCTCAAGTGGAAAGATCAAGTGTTTACCTGTGTTTCATATATCGCAAGTCATATCGCTATTGCAATATCTATATATAATATGATATTTTGTCTATATTGTGCAGCCCTAACACACACACACACACACACACACACACACACACACACACACACACACACACACACACACACACACACACACACACACACACACACACACACACACACACACACACACACACACACACACACACACACCTCCTGACAGTACCTGACAGTAAACTAGACACAATACCAACAGCCTCCCTGACTGTTGGCTCCAGTCTCTCTCTCTCCACCTGTGAGAGGGTGGGGCTCTCCCTTGGAATCCAGGTGTGGATCCTGATTGGTAGCAGAGGGTTTGTGGGCTGGGCCAGCTTTCTGTGCTTCCTGTTTAGTCTCTGGGATGAAGCAAGTAGAGCTACTGATGGAGTAATCTGGCCAGGGTGAGACGCTGTGGGTGTAGTAACTACTCTGACTGAGGGCTGCACCTCGTCAAAGATGCACTTCTCCAGGGCACCTGGCAGCCATACCATCACCACCAACATCATCCTCCACACCCATAGCTGTTGAATGGAGGGGGTTGACACCATTGTTATAGCGTCTCCACATTGGCCTTATCTGGAGGAGAGACCCAAGAGATGTATCCAGCATGTTTTAAATGATCTAGAATGTTTTAAACTGATTAAAGGAGGCAGAGAAGTTGACACAAAAAGTTGACATGACATGACACATGATGCATAAGACAGGTCATGTCACTTATGTGGGCTATTGCATATTAACGAAGGCACTATTCTTTTTCTATGCAGCATTCAAATGTTTCAGTTCAATCTACAGTATCATACAGGCCAACAGAGAATCGTAAAACATTTTCTCTAACTTTGGTTGAAACTATTGGTGGTTTGATAAGAACACAACTTGAGTAACCCACCCAATAACACGTTCTCTTTTCTCTGAGCATGTTCTAGCCTCTGCTAGGTATGACTATACTACCTCACTGACTGACACTTGTCATCGAAACGTTAAGAGTATTCAAGCCAACAATATGGCAGCAAGCGCTGATGATGACACTTTATTAAACGCATGTCGGACCTGTTTTTTTTTACTGGAGAAGAGTGAGGGAAATGCGTGCGTAATGTCTTTTCCACAAACGAATGCAAACTGTCAGCCCAAATCACAGTTCGAAAAAGTCTCCTTCTCTCTCTTTTACAGGTAGGCTAAATACCACCACAATTTACAAGATACAAGGTTTCTCAATTAACATTATTTATCCAAATCTAGTCGAGTAAAAATATTATCAGCCGCAGTTGTGATTCTGATTACCTGGTAGTGGTATTCTCAACCTCGTGCCGACATCAAAATTCGAATCGATGTAGTTCTATAGTTTCCTCCGCATCTCTGATAGCACTGTCGTTCTAACTAGTGATTTATCCCTGCGCACTAGACTGTGCTTCTCCCTGCTTCATTTGACACCCTGGTATTTAATTTACCTGTCCTCTGACGAGCAATTACCATGGGCGATTATAAAGGGCTTTTGAGAAACTGATGTCACATTGGTGTGACGAGTTCTCAGGAGATAGAGAACAATGCCACTTAAATGCTTACAATCCTCTTTTCATCTACCAAAGACACCCCTTTACTTTTCCTCACATTACCGAAGATTAGGTGTCATGCAACCCCATTTCATCTCACACTATCACACCTTATCGCACACACACAACAAAGACACATGGGGTCAGAATAAAAGTGCAAATTGTTTAATCTCTGTGGATTCAGCCACATCTTTGTCTATGTACAGTGAAATTGACCCAAATAAAAATCATTCTCTCTCTCTCTCCTACCTCATTATATTTTAAAGTTTAAAACATGTCATCCAACCACTCCATATTTAATTGAATACATTCAGTACAACCACATAAACAAAACAATTAAAGAAAAAAAGAGAAAGTAAAATTCTGAATAAAAGCAAAAAAAAGAAAAGAAAGATATGATATACAAATGGCACACTAAAGAAATGCTTAATTCATTGTCAGTTGTGTGGTAGAATAGAGGGATCAATTCATTCACATGGGGGTTTTAAAATTCAAGTTGAGGCCCTTGTGACAGTGGCCCTTCTCTGACTGTGCCATATTACACATGTACAACCTCAGGCACTGTGGGGATTGTCTTGTGAGTTGACACACACACACACACACACACACACACACACACACACACACACACACACACACACACACACACACACACACACACACACACACACACACACACACACACACACACACACACACACACACACACACACGTTGACAGGAGGGTCCCCAAAAATTATTGCCAGCTTGCAGAATTGTCATGCGTTACCATTTAAAAAGCCATTAATACAGTTATGAGTGTGTAATTATGTGAGAAGACGTGTGCCATAACTGTGTATACAAGACTGTGTGTGCAGTATGTGTGGAATCATTTAGATTTCATTACATCATCTACGGGAAGCTCCTCAAAAAGGCACTTAAATAGGGGATAACATTTCTAGTATTTGAGAACTATATCTGTTGTGACAGGTCAGGTAAGATGTGTCTGCTGTAGCCCCCACTGCTGCCCAAGACACACCTCAAATACTAAAACGCACATGCATTCACACATATGCAGTCACACCAAGACATCAACTTTTTTTTTGTGTATTAAAATACCCTTAATCATTAATTTGACAGTAGCTTCTATTAGATAATACAGTCTGGAAGATTCTCTGTGCAAAGTTCACCTTCTTCACTATCAAGGGATAAGTGCACATCCAATACACACCTACAGACACACATACACACACACATCTCAAGGAGGTTTCACACTCAGTCACATAAAATCATCGATTACTAAATTCCTTAGTTGGGAAAACCAACCAACCAATGCAATTCAAAGGCACCAGACCAGCACAGAGAGAACCTTGCAGTGCTCCTATGCTTGAGTCATAATTTAGGAAGGGAGTGTCGGGGAGCGAGGGGGGCTTCAGGTGAGCAGGGGAACGTCATCCTCTGAGGTGGTGTCCTCAGATAGGGGGATAAGCAGCACATCATCCTCCGAGGAAGAGGAAGAGAAAGAGGGGGATGCAGAGAGGGGCAGGGAGGTGTGGGAGGAGGAGGAAGGGGAGGATCTACATAGAGAGATACGCCCCAGGGAGTGGAAGAAAGAGGCTAGGGAGGGACTGCTGGGGGGCACAGCCACAGGAGGGGTCTGGGGTGTGGCAGGGGCTGAGGCTAGGTATGAGGGGAGATGGGGCGGTGGTGGGTAAGAGGGTGGTGGTGGTGGTGGTGGTTGTTGTTGTTGCTGCTGCTGCTGCTCTGTCTGCGGTAGTAAGCCTAGTTTCTGAGGCAGCGGCAGATTGATAGCTTCCACAGCCAATGAGGAACTTGCTGGACTTGACAGACTGGGTTCTGCACCAGTAGGTAGAGCCTCTGTCTGCTGTGGGGCAGAGGTTGATGTCTGAGCAGGCCTGGAGGTGGATCTAGGGATTAGGCCCCACCTACGCATGCGACGGACAGCCCGGCGGACGAATCGGGGACGGCGACGGCGACGTGGCGAGTTGGCTGTGTCCTGTCTCAGAAGCTGAAGAATACCTCTCAGAGAAAGGGAGGAGGACTGAGGAAAGAGAGGAAAAGGAAGAGATCTTTACTTTATTTGAAAGTGTGATATACAAATGAAATGAGTAATTATCATCATTATCATCATCATCAACATCATCATCATTAAATAACTAAGATAAGATTACATCAGAAGATTCCTGCCTTGGGGGAGCCATTCAATGATACTGCAAAACTGCGAGGACAGAGAGCACTTTGTCTTAGTTAATCCTCTTCCCCCCCTGGCAGCTGTCTTCACCAGCTGATAAAGCTGCTTAGTAAAGAGGCTCTGTTGTAAGACTGTGTAACTCAATCTATGAGACCACACTTGCAGCCTTACTCTCATGTATAGGCTCAACTCAGTCAGCTAATCTGAACGTCAGGACGGCAGCAATTACGTCCATTCCAGCCACGGGGTCTGAGAACTGCACTGAAATATGGAGGGTTGGATGTAGTTGCCCCTGATCTGTGGTCTGCTGTGCATTTTACATCCTATTGGGTAGTTCAGGTTAGGATTGAAGGGGTCGATGCTACTGTACACCTGAGACTACATGTAACTCTCACCTCATTAGGGTTCTCTGTAGGGAAGTCTTCCACTGGAGGAATGATCCCCTGCGCGATCAGCTGACCATAGGAGGGAGGGGCCTGCTGCTGGATTAGCTCCGCCTCCTGCCGGCTGATTGGAGCAAACATGCTGCAGGAAGACAGAAATATGATTGGTACATATTGAGGTTCTTTGCTAGAGATATTGGTTAAGAGTGCCACTTTGATTTTGGTCACACTTGCTGCAAAAGGGAGGCTTTCGTTGACTTTTAGTGTGTTTTGATGGATCAGTAGATGTTACTACCTACATATGTATTTGTATCACTGTTTTGATCAGTTGATGTAAATTGAGGAGGAATCTGCAGTCTAAATGTTTGTATGAAGGAGCTCTGTTTGAGGCCGTATCTACCTGTATTCTCGGGTCCTCAGTGAGTAGAGCTTGCAGGTGCAGCCCATAGCGATGACCAGGAGCAGTCCACACACCAGGCTGCCCACCGTTGCCGCGGTGATGACCTTACGGGGCAAGGTGACTGTGCATTTCACCTCATCTGTTCCGTCCTTGCAGTCCTTCTGGCCGTCACAGCGCCAGCTCTCAAAGACACACCTGTGGCAAAGACAAATGGGTTGCTTATATAACCCCTCTATCTTACACACACACACACACACACACACACACACACACTACCTGTCACTGTCACAGTGGAAGGTCCCAGGCTGGCAGATAGTGCAGTCTCTCTCATCGCTTCCATCTGCACAGTACAGCTGATAGTTACAGCGCTCCTTAGCAGGGAAACAAACAGGGCGGCCCACGAAGTGCCCCGCGGCCACAGCCCTCTGCCCTGCCCCCCCACAGGCAAACTGGTCCCTGGGGCAGCCCCTGCAAGCCTGCTCATCATGGCCTGTTTCAGGACAGTCCCAGTGCCCATCACATCGCTGCTCCTGGGTATAGCAGCCTCCTGCTGGACCACCACACCTGCCCTCCCATGGTAGGCAGTAACCCCCCACCCTGTAAGTGGCGTTGAAGCCCCGCCCCTCCGAGCCTGGCAGCGTGCGATAGACCAATGAGAGAAGGCCTGTCCGGGATTCTACCTGTACTGCCTTGTAATTGGACTTGCTGGTGATCTGTCAAAGACAGTAGGGAAGAAGAGAGAGAGGGGAGGAATTATTTTGTTTTATTTTGAAATTTAAAAAAATTCACCTCACGTTAAAAGACATCAGACAGAAAATTCTATCCACATGAGGTTTCCTTAGTAGTAGTAGTAGTTGTTTCCTTCCTGTCCTGTGACTGAAAGATGACACACACACTCACAATTTTAATGAGTTCATCTGTGCCTTTTTGATGGTCTGCGATGGTCAGTGTGTCCCCAGGCCCCAGCTCCAGCTGCTGTAGATCCAGCCTGAGTGGTCTGGAGTCCTGGGGGTCCAGAGTCCACACACAGTATAGAGGGGGTCCCCTGATGGTAGGGGGAGCAAACGTCCCATAGAAGGTCTGCAGCAGGCCTCCGCATGGCCACTCGATGGGGGCTCGCGTCACACTGGGGACTCTATGGGGCTGGGGCTCTCTAATATCCACAGGCTCTCGATCCTTTTCCTTCTCCTTCTTTGGCTCAGTGTTTTCTTCGGCAGCCCTGTCAGGCTCACTGTCCCTCTCCTGGTAGGACTCTGTGGTGGTCCTGGGGTGACTGCCCCTGGACACCTCCACCCCGACATCACAGTCCTGCTCGTCGGTGCCTTGTCCCAACCCTTCCCCCAGGCACTCCACCTGGCCGTTACAGCGCCAGGAGAGAGGCAGGCAACGCCCCCCCAAACACTCAAAGTCTGTCACTGGACAGGAACCGGAATCTAGAGAGAGACGGGGAGAGAGAGGGGAAAAGAGATCACATTCTTATTAGCTAGATTGTAATTATTTTTCATTTTACAGAAGGGTGTCAATGTTTTCAGTCATATGATGATTAGCAAGTGATATGATACACGGCACCGTACCTCTGATGTAACTCAGGCGAAACGCAGACACGGGGTAAAAATGTGGAAAGAAGTGGTGTGTCACTGTAACATTTCCCCCTAAAAACTCCATTGGCCGTGGCAGCATGTAACCACAGAGGGTTATGGGCGCGCTGCTTGATGATGTCACAGTGACCCATTCCTTATTGCACCGTGCAGAGAACTGGGAAAAACTAAAAGAGAATTAAAAGAGAATGAGGGTTAGGGTTAAGTAAAGTAGGTCAAGTAAATTAAAAAACTAAATGATTTAGTTATAAATTACATTTCAATTGAACACTGGTGTGTGAACATTCCAAACTGTGCCCCCTACTTAATAAGCCCCTACTGGATAAGCAAGTGGGTTTTACCTGATGACAACAGGCTCTCCTACATGCGCTCTGATCACCCAGCTACAGTTGAACGGCCGGAATGACCACTTGTGGTAGACAGAGCTGTAAATCTCTCCCTGCCTGGCGGACAAAACCTGGGACGAGCGTCCACAGTGGGCTGGGGAAGAGAGGCATAGACAGTGTTGGAATGTTAAATGTGATCTTCTCCAGCTTAAATGTTCTCAAAATACATCTACACACTGACTGTGTGAATACCAGCATGAACAATTATGAATTAACTAATGCAGTGTCAATATTTGAGCGTCACAAAAATGTAATAGAACCAGTTTGTTAGTATCACACTTGCTTCAATGGTGACCATACAGCGCTAAGAAATTAGTAAGGTATAGAATATAGTGGAATTTTGGGTGGAATTCTTGGTCATCTTACCAGAACTGGAGGCCAGCTCCAGGCTGCTGTAGGCTGCAAATTGATAGATGAAACCCATTAATAAAACAATAACGGGTATTGCTTGGAATATAAAGAAATAAATACATTGTTTAACTACAAACAATAGTGTGAATCAAACCTTTAATAATTTCAGAGAGTACCATAATGTAATGTTATGTTCCAATAGATCGATGGATAGATCAACTTACCTGTTATGCACCAAATGTAGAGGACATACAGGTTGAAAGAGACAGTCATCGTGATTATGGATGTCCTTTTATACGCTGGTGCTCATGAAAGAATGTGTAAAAGTTTCAAAGAAATCTAAAAGTCTAAAACATTTAAGGACAAATGCTCAGTCTGTTGTGCAGATTGGCGCCATCGTCGATGATGACCTATTCAGGAAGACTGCGTCTGAGAAAATGAAAGACAATTTTTTTTTGTCATTTTGACAGAGCAGCATGATTTTCAACCAACATGTGGCAGATAGGTTACACACCAACCTTTGTACACAAGCTATAGCTATGACAACATATGGAGTGGTTCAGAATCAGTACCGTGTTGAAGGTTGAGGTTATTGTTATCTGGTTTTAACGAGAACCGTGTGTTTACAACACACAGCCATTTCCTGCCTCGTTCGCTTCTCGGTAGCTGATGACGTTAGGTAAATGACTTACCAGCAAACAATAATCCTTGTAATTTAAACAATACAAATTGTTCAAGTTTACATATTTAATAGGCTTTTAAGGTCGTTTAGGTCGATCTAGATATGGTGAAATTGTCTTGGTCATACTTATAGGCCTTCCGATCCTCGCCCCCGCAAACTTTCGTTTCCTATCTGGGTAGCAGAGGAAGGGAGCAGTTCACACTCGCCTTGTGTTATGGCTAGCAAGCTAATGCTAACTGATTAACTTCCCTGTTTTCGTTTGTCACGTTTTCCTGAACGTGCCACTTCATAAAGACCATTCAAGTAAAGCCCGAAGCACTCTGTTGTACAAACACAATATAATCAGATACATAATTTGTATATAATAGTTGTACAAAATAAAACAAGCAGCGTACCCTCTCTCGGTAATCTTTCTTGTTGACATCAGTTCTCCGACTCCGGCGACTTCCGTGTTGTTTACTGACAACACTCGAAGGGGTGGAGCGAGAGTTCTGGCTGTCACTTTGCTTATACACCCAAGTGATTTTCGGCACACTAATCTTATTTAAAAAATAAGTAAACTCTCACTAAATTTTATTTAGCTTCTCTGCGCACACATATCAGTTTCTATAGCGCAAAAGTATTCCATAGAAAATAGTGTCGTTATCGGGTATGGTTGTGTTGTTACCATATTTTACCGCCAGGTGTCACAATAGGTAGGCTATGTGTAGGGATCAATCCTCAGGTGTTGGAGCATCCCACGCTGATCCCACCACATTCCACAGAAGAGTTTTGTAGAATCATATCAGCAGACAACCTTGCATTCGGCTAGTGTGATAACATGACCAAGTTAATATTCTGATTATGTTTTTTAATTGTTATCAGCAAGATAATGTAGAATTGTTGATGCATTATTGTAAATGTAGGTTATTAAACCAAACAAGTCTGTCAATTAAATGACAGGTCCTGTTACGATCTTGATCATTTTTCTTTTATTATCGATCTTGTGCACAATGGTGCATTGATCCATAGATCGACGCAGTTGTACCACTATTCCACACAAAAGGGTTGGCGTCACATCTGGAGAGGGAGGAACTCCTCTCTCTGCCTTTTCGTCTGGTAAAGAATTCTTTCTCAGTGCACTGACCAACCACGTCCACAAGTCAGAGAGCGATGTCAAAATAGCTTGACAGGGGAAAGAAAGGACTTGGTGAGACAAAGGACAGAGAGAGGAACTATGAAGCACTGAGATTGCAACCAACATCTGGAGTTTGTGTAGATGTGTCCTTGGTTGACATTTTGGTACCAAACATTTTTGGCGAAGAAAACTACAGTGTGCAAGAACGTGTCCTGGTGTCCATGTGGACAAATAACCTTATTTCTGGCTATTTTTTAAATATATATATTTATATATTCTGAAGGATTATCATTTTACCCAGATATTTCCTCCAATTTTGTGACTGTTAGGACGGTGGAAAATCAATCGAAAAAGTTGTTTGGGCTCCGTTTCTCCTTCTTTTGGGTAACTTGCAGATAGAGGAATGTTACCCCGGCTTGAAAATGTGATCCAACTATTGACGCTGTCGTGCGTACTGTTTCTTGGGGTTGTCTCATCGGAAAACGAAGTACGAGCCGAGGTCAGTATTATGGGTGACATGCATGAACTCAAAACCTATTTTTTTTGTTTGAGAGGAGGATATTGGGGTTTATCATTCTTGGCACTATTTTCTTCATTGTTATTCATGTTGGTGAAAGTGGGCTCCCCACCAGCTGAGGATAACAGCAAAGGTGCATATATGACAATTTCAACTGAAACTGCAAAGAATAGAAGCATGAATAGAAACTCTTATTTTGTGGTCTAAGAAGGGGGGGAGCGGGCAGGGGTAGTACAGGGTTGTAAAAACTCAACTCAGCTGCTTTGTTCTGAGAATCTGGGGTGTGTGTGTGTGTGTGTGTGTGTGTGTTGGGGGGGGGGGGGGGGGTAATGGTTTTCATCTGCACTGAGTTATGGTAGAGACAGGAGACTGGAGAGGAAACAGTGCTCTCTTAATGCAAACTGGACATGAAGGCTCTGTCTGGGGCAGACTAGCGGCAGAGGCATCATGCCCATTGAGACAGAAGGTCACTAATAAGTATAGCTCACCGAAACACCATATTTTGCTGTCATCAGTGGCCCCTCAAAATTATTCTGTGTATGGTGCCTCTGGTTTTCAATGGCAATTGTATATCAGATCCTTCCATAAGTATCCAAGATCTCTGTCCACTCCAGCTTACCTCTAGTAGATTGCAATGGCCAAGTGAAAGGTGGGTAGTCAAAACAAACATCTGAGTGAGGAGAGCAACCTTGCTGAAAGGATATTTAATTGAAATATTGATGTATAAGATGTCCAATGTGATTATACATTGCTCCTATATAGGGGTATAGAGGTTGTTAATTAAGGAACAGGATGCGTTGAGGAACTCATGGTCCTGAGTCAGTGACCACAAGCAGCTGGTGTCTGAGTCAGGCCAGACATAGTCAATCAATCACAGCTGTGTCAGTCTGAGACAGACCTTCAGTTTATAAGGCCACAGGATAGTGACCCTGAGGGATAAAGGCTAATTTGATAGCAAGCTGTATAGACAATAGATTTGTCTAAATTATATTTTTTCTACACATCATATTTGTTTTCAGGGTCAACTCTAATCATTTGTAATACTATGTCTGTAACACTGTACCAAAGCACAAACATGCACAATACAATATGGGGGTTGGTATTGATGTATGCTCTAAAAACAGAACTAGGATCAGTTTACACTTACCTCTACTGTAAATACAATGAGGCGAAAGCAAAACTGACCTTGGTACAGAACTCATGTAACTTCCACCCAAAAACACCTTGATGTCCATAAGAATGAGTGCCCTCTGCAGGCAGACAATTATTGCCCACGCTGCTTCTCTCGCTGGCATGATGGAAGAAGGGATTATCACTAATTATGGGTTCTGGATTACATCACCTGTGTGTTGTATATGTAACCTATGATCAACTCAGTGATGTCTGTTTTGTGGGAGAGATTGAAGAATGGAAAATGGGTGAAAGATTTTAAGTGAGAGAGAAAGTGATGGATAGGGTTGAAAGCACAGGACGTTAAATAATAATGTCAAATTATGGAGAAAAAAAAAGGTTATTAAAACCGAGAAACCAAATATGAGTGGAATTGTTGTTACATTCCTTTCAGTAATTTAGTCTGGCGTCTTTGTCTGAGTCCAGTTTGATAGGGCAAACCCTCAATTTGACTTCAGCAGTGAAGATTGGCTAGAGTGGCCAAACACATAGGCTATGCACACGGCAACAAGGCTGCTCCTGGTGTTGTAATGGTTGAAATGGAATTGTAACAAAAGCTTGTGCTTTTATTCACATATGCCTTGTCTTTTTTTCATAAAATGGCTCTGTAGCTGGAAAGGAATGAAAACAAGACAAGCTACACATGTAACCATCTCTGGCTGGAAGTCCTTGAGGTCTTTCAGAGACAGTAACAGCAGCCATTTGGGGTGGAGCTGCAAGTCTCGTGATCACAAGGGCAGGGTCAAATCCCATCTGGGCTGGGACCCTCTTTATCTTGAGTAGTCTAGTTGTTGTTTTACCACTGGAGCATGTTAGAAACCCTTGGTATAGTGCTGTAGCATGCTGTTCTTACAGGTTGCTGGCTGTCATTTAAAAATGCTCAGAAAAATAATCAGTCTGTCTTTCGCTTGGAAAACAGAAAGTGCTATCCCTGCAGCTCAGTCCTAAAACTGCCAGTCTTTTTTAACAGACATGTCTCTTACAATAATAAATTGGGCCAAGAAGCCTGGTAAAAGCAAAGCTATGATACTGTGCTAACTGTATGGATAACAGTGGAAGGAAGTCTGCTCTCAGTTTAAGCTCATACAAGATAGGAAATAATAGGTACATTGTTTCTATCTTTGTTTGTTCTATCTTGCTATCTTTTCAGACAGCACAGGTGGGCTATGTGGTGGTATATTGTGCATAATCAGCAAATAGTTTATAGGAGCACTCAGTATGGGTAGACCTATTTGGCTACTTGAAGTGTTATTAGAGTAGTGTATTACCTTATTACTGGATTAACGGATTAGTTGTTAGCATAACATTCAGGTGTTGCTGCATTGTGGCCTGTTGATAGATCTTTCATTAGCCTAGCATGGCATGGGTGTCAGGGTAACTGGGTCAGAGACGCCACGCAAAGGCGATGTGAGACTCAGACTCAGTCGCTCATGACCAGAATTCTCTGTTTTTTCCGTTGGCACAGACCGAGAGGAACAACTGAGTCAGTCTGTCTCCCTCAAATTTAAATTCAGCTTACTCCTGTCCCCTCGCTCCCCATTTTCCCCACTCTTAGTTTTTATATCTTTACCCCTTTTTTCTCACTTTTCTCTTTGTTGTGCCATACTTAAATTCCTTTGAATGTTTTATTTTCCACAAATTTCCCTTACTGAAGAAAACCAGATCTTCTGTTCTTTTTCAGACTGCTTCAAACTCAGATATCTGCAGTATCTGAAAACTTGGCAGAGTTGCTTGCTAAATGCCTTCTTATGGAATAGACTGGTATGCTGCGTATATAGACACATTGGTTCAACCACTAACTGCATACATGGCTGTCTGATGGGTGTTGTAAACTCAGCTTAACCCAGCACCCTGTCAAAACAGACACTCAATTGACTGGATAGTATTATTATACTGACAAGGTTTTGCAAAGTGGGATAGAGTTATCCCTGTGTTCTCTCACAATAATATAAGCAATTTTTGCATAATGTAGGCCTATGATTTATTATTATACAAGGCTGATGACACTTTAGAGCATGTAGGCCGACACCACTCAGTCTCATAAGTGAGTCTTAAAATGAGTCTTGCTCAGTGGCACTTCAGTGCCCTGTGATGTGAGGACATTAGTCACATCTCTGCCCAGACTACACTGCTCAGCAGCCACTGCTCTCTGGCTGTTTCTGCACCTCTGAGTTGAAGCTAACCATCTTTGCTGATATTGGACAGCAAATGTGCACATTTCCCATGTTGAAGGATTGATTGGTTGATTTAATTTGACAATTGAGCACACAATTCAAACCACATATGTGGATACACTGTAGATTGTTTTACAGAAGAAAACAAATAAAAAACCATTGTGTCTATTGATTTTGCTCATGAATGCCAATTACACAGCCTGTCTCTGTTTCTGTGCATTTCCTGTAGAACACATGCCATTCTTCACACTGCACAGGTCTTGAGGCAGGTTACCTCTGTGACCGCACAAACATGGATTTGTAGTTACCTCAAGGCCAACAATAAGCAGTGTAAAAGTTTTAATAAATAGAACCTTTGAGTGGAGCTGCAGGGAGTTCCAGAGCAAAGGTGCATGCTGGGACTGCTGGCGTCGTTACGGGAGATGTGAGGCCTGGGGAGAGAGCAGGGGTCTTCACAGCATGGGGGAAACTTTTCATCCGACGGGGCGGAGAGTGTTTTTACAGAGCCAGACGCGTCACCACACTGGAGCCACAGCACACACAAGGAGCAGTCAGAGGGAGCGAGGGAGGGAGAGATGGAGAGAGAGAGAACTGGAGGGTGCAAGATAAAGACAGACGCAAACAGAGAAAGAGAGACACAAACAGAGGTCGGAGGCACACGAAAAGAGAGGCGTTCTGTATGCTGAGAGAAAGAGGAAAAATGATAAAGGGCTTGATAGTGTGTGCACCATATTGAATGGCTGAAAGAGGAGGTTGGCAGCATTGACTTGAGTAGAGCTCAGCCAGGAGAGAGCTGATGTCACTCAGCATCTCCATAACTGAACCTTGTTCTCTGCCTCCCGTTGCCCACCCCCCGGTCTTCTGTGGCTGTGTGCGGTAATATCTGTGCCCAGGTTACTACCTCTCCATTTCCTCTCTGTTACTCTCTCTTACACTCCTCTCTTTCACTCGTTCATTTAAATTCTGCTCTTCTCTACCATTAAATGTTTTCTCCGATAGGCCTGCACTGAATGGGATGGGAAATGCCATATACCAACCTCAGCAACACCAGTACTGACTCACAGAAGTGTCTAGTATTGCCTAGACAGACTGGGTCAGGGGTTTAAGAGAAAAAGAGAGGTTTGGGGTTAGGAGGATTATAGAGGAATTTGTGGTAAAGATGGAGACACTGTCTGTCTGTGTGGGCAACACAAGCACATACACACACATACGCTCAAGTGCACACACACACACACACCAGCACACACACCAACACACCAACACACACACACGCACAAACATGTCTTGACATTTTCACATAAAACAGTGAGTTGGTCTCCAGAGGAGATGCTGTTGTTGTGCTCTCAGGGGCTCTGTGTGATTGCTCTTGTGGTTTGAAATAGTGCTGGAACAAAATGATAGTCATATTCTTCTGGTCAGGTATGATTATACCGACTAAGAAGCAGAGATATTGATAGTAATGTTGTTGCTCTACAGTTCCTCCTATCAGCTCACATCACACTATGTACTAGCAGCCTGTTGTCCATGTGACTGATGCAGTTCTGGGCAGTCAAGACTGAAATGAGCTCAGTGTATTTTGATTGTGTGCCTTATTTGGCTTTGCTCTCCCATCTCTACTACTTACAACCCCACAACAAAGTCAGAGTTTCCTTTCATGCGCCCAGCATAAGCAGAGGAGCGTGCAAGGAGTGGATTGTTTTTAAGAGTTTATAAATAGAATAACATTGCAGTAACTCTAGCAATAAGAAGCTGGATTTTTACATGTCCCTCTCACATCAGCTCGAGAAGCAGTGTTCTCTGTCTGTGTGCTGTTGTAAGGAAGGGAGAGTGTGTTCCTGAGGACAACACAGTTTTGGTTCAAAGTCAGCTTGGCATCGTTTTATGCAAACACTGAATACTGAGTGAGCTCCCATCCGCCCACACACATATACAGGCGCCTCTCTCTCTCTCCCTCTCTCCCTCTCTCTCCCTCTCTCTCTCTCTTTCACTCTATTCCATTTCTTTCTCTCTCCCTCTCTCCCTCTCTCTCTCTCTTTCACTCTATTCCTCTATTCCATTTCTTTCTCTCTCCCTCTCTCTCTCTTTCTTTCTCTCTCTAACACACACACACACGCGCACACACACACACACACACACACACACACACACACACACACACACACACACACACACACATACACACACACATGTTCAGACAAATGTTCAGACAAGCCCTACCAGTAGGCAAACAGACACACCCATATTCTCACCTGCTGAAACACGCAGGTAGTAGTATCAAAACATAACCTAACAGTGTTTTTATGAAACTGAAGTTCACATGCCCACAGCAATAGCATACATGAGCACAACAGTAACATTTTCAGCAAAACAGTTTCTCATTTCTCATGGCTTTCAAAATGCAAATGCAAAAGCACATTTTTGCAAAACAGTTAACATAACTCTCTACATGAGACACTAAAATCTAAGTGTTGACAAACAAAACTGAATCATTTCCTTACCGCATATAGCTACTTCTCCCATTACAGTTAATCTCTACTCCATACATTGTAACTCTTTCTCAAAAGTTCAATCGTAAAGTCTGTAATTACAAATGAAATAGGTCATCAGGAATGTAACATGTGGCCTGGCAGACGGCAGAGAATAGATTACTGGAAATGTATTTTCTTGGCAGTTTTTGTATTTGTAATTGTTGTTGTGGTTGTAACCTGCCTGATTCTGAATATTTTAGAGAAAATTTAAATTTCATTTAGATTTATAGTATCAATTCTCTGTAACAGTCACAGTACTACCATAAACAATATATTACAAAGTTTTTCTGCTTTTCTGAGTAAAATTCATACTTATTTTCACCTTTGTTGTCAATGCATATTGATGGGTATAGTTACTATTTAGAGTCATTATGAAAATTTGTTTTCATTAGTTGGCAAAGGATACTATTTTGATGCACTGATTTGCTTTTGTGTATTCTAAGTTTTGAATTATAGTGCATTTTGCAAAAACAATGTGGTGTTTAGGGCAGTGTGGGGGAAGGTATTAACTGTTATGAAATGTTGAATACTGTTTCAAGAAATGTGCAGTCGAGAAAAACTGTAACAGTAGACACATTTCTTTACCTTCACATCCTCCCTCTTTCACTTTACTGGATGGTAAACCATTAACTAGCCCTATGTGGGTTGGTTTCTGTGTTTTTGTGTGCTCTGTGTACAGTGTGTACTCTGTATGTGTGTACTCTGTATGTGTGTGTGTGTGTGTGTGTGTGTGTGTGTGTGTGTGTGTGTGTGTGTACTCTGTGTGTACTGTGTGTGTGTGTGTGTGTGTGTAGTCTGTGTACTCTGTGTGTAATCAGTGTGTACTCTATGTGTGTGTGTGTGTGTGTGTGTGTGTGTGTGTGTGTGTGTGTGTGTGTGTGTGTGTATATGTGTGTTTATGTATATGTATATGTACATGTATATGTATATGTATGTGCAGTGGCTAAATGTCTTTACCTCTCTCGTAACATTTCAGGCATGGCTGCAGCAGTATGGTTACCTGCCCCCAGGTGATGTTCGTGCCCAGGCCATCCGCTCCCCCAAGTCCATCACCACAGCAATCTCAGCCATGCAGAAGTTCTACGGCCTCACTGTCACTGGCTCCATTGACACCAACACCCTAGAGTGAGTCCTGATGTGAGACCTGACCGAAGCAACAAAAAGTTAATATAACCCACCTAGCTTGATATACAGTTTAACTCAAATCACCAGAGTCCTGAGCAACCTCATCATAAAATGTCAGAACAGATGGCTACATCTATGTAGATCTGAAAAACGAGCACATCTGAAAAACGAAAAGTTTCAAAAAGTTTCACTCATGTCCTCACAGACAAATAGATGAAAAACACATTCCGTTTATGACATGGTGAGCATAAAAACTCTCTTGTTGTTGCCAGGGCGATGAAGCGGCCACGTTGTGGCGTTCAAGACAAGTTTGGCTCGGAGCTGAAGAGCAACCTGAGGAAGAAGCGCTACGCCGTACAGGGGCTGAAGTGGGACAAAACAGAGGTCACCTTCAGGTATCAGCAGCCAGCTAACATGTTCTGTGTGAAATGCCCTCTTTTATACCTTCTGCATTTGTTCTCTTCTGTCTATGTCTTGTTGCACATTCTATAGAATACTGCTAACTCCAAGGAATGAAACCAGAGTTTCGTAACCCAAAGAGCGCAGAAAGTCAACTGACTTTGACAAAGGCTAAGCATAATCTAATGTTTAACATGTTTCTCCTCTCTCAGCATACAGAACTACAGCCCTAAGGTGGGCGAGTATGGCACGTTCGAGGCCATCCGCAAGGCCTTCAAGGTGTGGGAGGACGTGACCACTCTGAGGTTCAGAGAGATCCCCTACAGCCACATCAGGGACAAGGTTGACAAGTTCGCCGACATCATGCTCTTCTTCGCTGAGGGTTTCCATGGTGACAGCACCCCCTTCGATGGCGAGGGGGGCTTCCTGGCGCACGCGTATTTCCCCGGGCACGGCATAGGGGGCGACACGCACTTTGACCTGGCCGAACCCTGGACCACTGGCACCACCGACCAGGGGGGTAAGAGACGGGAGAGGGGGAAGGAGGGGACAGGGGGGAGAGAGGGGGAAGGAGGGGAGAGGGGGGAGAGAGGGAAAGAGAGAGAAAGCAAGGCACCGAACCAAAGGAGGGAGCAGTAAGGACAGTGAGTGGGAGAGAGTGAAAATAAACACCTCAAAAAGTGTTTACAATGTGTACAATGTCATCCATCATTCTGTCAGTGTGAATTATACTGTACCTTTAAGGTGTGTCTAGACTAGTGACACTTTTACTCCCTCATCAAACTGTCCCTGTGCTCAGCCAATTCATCTCTCTCACTCCCCTCCTCCCACATGCACCCTCTCTCTCTCTCTCTATCTTTCTTTCTCCCTCTCTCTCTCTAGGTAATGACGTGTTCCTAGTGGCTGTCCATGAGCTTGGCCACGCCCTGGGTCTAGAACACTCTAACAATCCGTCGGCCATTATGGCGCCATTCTACCAGTGGATGGACACAGAGAACTTTGAGCTGCCCGACGACGATCGCCGCGGTATCCAGCAGATCTATGGTGATTCTCTCTCAGATGTTCCTGGAATGTTCCTGGAATCTCCTGGAATGTTGAAGCAATGTTCTAGCAATGTTAAACACAAACTCTGTCTCCTCAAGATAATTCCAGAATGCTGATGGGGCCTGTTGACAAACACATGACTTAGTTAGTATATTTGGCATGTTCATATTATCATGATATATACCATAGTCGGAGGCATTCCTCACTCCTGTCTCCTGTATCCTCTTCCCCAGGGACAAAGTCAGGGGCACCACCCCCTCCCCCACGGCCTACGAGACCTTCGAAGCCAGACAAGCCCACCCACAGCCCTGACATCTGTGAGGGCCACTTCGACACCATCGCTATCCTCAGAGGAGAGAAGTTTGTTTTCAAGGTATGCTGGTATACACTGACACACCCACACACACACACACACACTGACATTTAGACTCAATAACATGTGGAGATCTACCATTCCCTGTCAAATAACATTTTCTATTTAATGTAAAAGAAAATCCCATGTTATATGTAACTGAAACACACGTTGATATCCACAAAAGTTCTGACACACGCAGACTGTAAAAAGCAATGTGAAGTGTGACCATGTAAAGTCCCAAAAGCTAACCCAACTGTGTGTGTGCTGTGTTGATGCAGGATAAGTGGTTGTGGCGGGTTCGTAACAACAAGGTGCTGCAGGGCTACCCCATGCCCATCGGACACTTCTGGAAGGGGCTGCCATCCAACATCAATGCCGCCTACGAGAGGAATGATGGGAAATTTGTCTTCTTTAAGGGTAGGTGTTGTGCTAGTTTTTAATAACTTTATTTAGATAATTTAACATTGTGTTATTGACATTATTACTACTCTCTCTCTCCCTCTCCCTTCCTCTCTCTCTCTCTCCCTCTCTCCCCCTCCCTCCCTCTCCCCCCACCGCCCTCTCTCTCTCCAGGTGACAGGTACTGGGTGTTCACTGAGTCGATTATGGAGCAGAGCTACCCTAAGAGCCTGACAGAGCTGGGCACTGGGCTTCCCAAAGACAGACTGGACGCTGCCCTCTTCTACACCCCGACGGGACAGACATACTACTTCAGAGGAACCAAGTGAGTCTGCATGCAATAACATGTAGGTTACTATATTTCTTACGAGTAATAGCCTATGCCCACAGTTTCTCTCATCAAAAACAAAGACTTGCATCGGCTGCTAACTGTAGTGGAGTAGCTGATTCACCTGTCCTGTCTCTCTTTCAATCCCTACCTGCACCAAATTCTCACATGAATTCACTATCCTGCATTCTTGCCTTTCCTCTCTCTCACTTGCATTCACCCTTACCTCTACTTGCTCTTTCCCTTTTTCTCTCTCTCCTCCTCGTCTCTGTGGATGACCTCTCTTGTCCCTGTCTGGCAGGTATTACCGCTTCAACGAGCAGAGTCGCAGTGTGGACCGAGACTACCCCAAACCCATCAGCACATGGCAGGGTGTGCCTGATAACATCAAAGCTGCCATCATGAGTGAGGAAGGATGTAAGTGGGCCAGTTACCTACTGTATGGAGCAGTAAGAGATGCCCTGCATGTTTGAATGTTTATTTGTGTGTGTGTGTTAATGTGTCAAAGTGTAATTGAGAATTAATTAATCTTCAGGATAATGATGATGACATTGCTTTATGTTGGCCAACTCAATGTTGTTTAACCTCTGAAGCTAATGTATTTACTTTTTTCACATCTAAACTCTCTATCCCTCTCTCCTCCCTCCTATCCTTCCACCATAGCTTACACCTACTTCTACAAAGCCAACAAGTACTGGAAGTTCAACAACCAGCATATGAAGGTGGAGCCAGGCTACCCGAAGTCTGTGCTCAGCGAATGGATGGGCTGCGCAGGGGAGGAGCCTAAGAAGGGCGGGGACGAGGAAGTGATCATCATCGAGGTGGAGGACAATGAGGGTGGGGCCGGGGCGGCAGCCGTGGTGATCCCCCTCCTCCTGCTGGTGTGTGTGGTCCTCACGCTCGGAGCGCTGGTGTTCTTCCGCAAGTACGGCACGCCCCGACGTCTCCTCTACTGCCAGAGATCCCTATTGGACAAGGTTTAGAGACAGACCGCCACAGAGAGAACAGAGAGAGGACCGAACGCAGTGGAAGAGGGTTTGGGAGGGAGAGGGTGAGAACTGGAGGAAGAAAAGGGGGATGAGAGAATTAGATGCCAGGGTAAAAAAGAAGGAAGGGTTTGAGTGGTTTGTACTGTACACACCGCAGAAAGCAGGCGAGGGAGGGGCACAGTCTGAATCAGGAAAGACTCATGTGTATTTGTATGTTATCTATTTCCATGTACAGCTCTGCATTCTAGACCCACATACAGGAGAGGAACACTGAGGGATCATCATGATCAAACTACGATGTAGAAGTTGATCCGCAATAAATGAACATATATGGCTCCATGTGTCCCTCCCTCCATCCCTCCATCCCTTCTTCTCTTTCCCCCTCCAAAACCCCCCCCCCACTCCTCTCCAACTTGACGACTCCAGCTGAACTGCTATCTGATATAGAGCATTTTCACTCCTATATACTTTGTTTCAATTAGGTTTTTCTCTGAAATTCAGGCCTGAACAAAAACTAAAAAACATGTCTCTCTTTGTTTCTCCTACCACTTCTTTACCCAACCTTCCCAGAGGTCTTATACTATACTAGTGGTCCTATTTGTGGGGAGTGTGGAGGGCTTGCGAAGGGCTCTCCCCCTACCCTTGAATGGGGGTTAAGGGGGTACTTGTGATGTGGTTGTGTATATGCAGTAGTGCATCCCTCCTGGTTGAAACAAAATGGGCTCAGAAATAGATACCATGACAGAGAAGATCCCAAGAAGGTCAAGATGGCCCCTATGCATTCTAGTATCCTATAAAGGGCTTTCTCTCCTCGTGGAGTCTCTCTGTAAACCCACGTCACATGTAAACTACTATCTCAAATGGCTGAGGCGCTCTCTGTAGGGAGCCTCGTCTCAGTAAGCAGTCAGAGTTGGAAGGATAAAGAGCTATTTTAGCTCACAAAAAAAGCTAGTTTAAATGTTACAGAATAGAGCAGAGCTGATTGTCCAATGTTTGATTATCTGGTACAATTCCAAATACTATTGTCTATTAAGTCGTGTTTTGTTTTAGTTACTATCATTGTTATAAATGTTGTTGTTATTATGACTATGGTTATTATTATTGTTGTTCTCCAGGTGTATTAGTTATAAATTGTGTTTTTGTACATTGTCATTTCGAGTCCTGCTGGACAGAGGCATAATGTGACAATGATCGAAATGGCTCCCATTTTCACATTAAGGTGGTGGACTTGGGTAATAGGGAATTTGGGGGTTTGGGGGTTTTCTTTTTGAAACACACCCCATTTGGTTGGCAAATAAAGACAAAAGAAAATATTTATGAGCAATTTTGATGGTGCTTACTGTACTATAATGTTTTTTACACAAATCAAAAATGGAGTAGAATTGATTTAGTAATAACAATGATAATGGTAATGATATTTATAATGATAATGATATTAATGAAAGGGAATGAGATGTTTTGCCTGTTTTCCACTTTTTGTATTTCATGAGTTAAAATGAAATAAAAGTGTTTTCTAAAATGTGTCATACTCTTTCCTCTATGCTTTTTGAAAGTGATCCACACAACACAAAACCCGATGGGAAAGAAGGGCTTGCCACCAATGCAATCCCACTGTCTGACTGGATGGATCTGCCCATTTCTTTTCAAATAAAGAATGCTAAGTGAGCAACAGAATTAGATGAACAACTGATTTTGTACATTCCATTTAATATTGTTTACAAGCCTTTGTTTTCAGCATAGAATTAGAATTCATAATTAGAACTCATTCTAACTGTATGGTTTTCTTCAGCTCATCTGGAGCAGCAATACTGTATGCATGCGTAGAGAGAGGATGGAGTCTGGTTGTAGCTGGGAGGTTGTTTTGGATATGGCCAAAGTCATATGTCCAGATGTCCAGGAGAGAGGTGGAAAAAGTGATGGAATGATCACTTTCAGAGCAGTATTCCAACTGGGTTCTGTTAACTACATCTGGAATTCTTAAAACATCTGAACCTCCAGCCCTGCCCAGCAGGAGATGTGTGTGTGTATGTGTGTGTGTGTGTGTGTGTGTGTGTGTGTGTGTGTGTGTGTGTGTGTGTGTGTGTGTGTGTGTGTGTGTGTGGGTGTGTGAGTGTGTGTGTGTGTGTGAGAGAGAGAGAGAGAGAGAGAGAGAGAGAGAGAGAGAAAGAGACAGAGAGAGAGACAGAGGTGTCCAGTAAAGCTTGAATTATTTTTTAGGTTTTAGAGGATTTTTCCCCTCAACAATCCTAACTAAAAAACAGCCTCAACTGGCTGCCATACCTCCCCCTCTCTCACCCTTATTTCCTCACCCACTGCAGAATTGTGCTTTTTATGAGGCCTCTAACTCAAACCACTCCACTCACCACAAGTATCTCTGCTCTGTTTTCTCTCTCTGCTCTTTCCTCTCCTCCCATTCCCCCCATCCTCTCTCTTCTCTCCACATCCTTTAACTCTTTACATTCCCCCTCACCAGTTACGATACAGGGTCAGATATTTGTTCACCTCCCTAATGGTTAAGGTCAGAATTGGGGTATAGGGTAATCTGATCCTAGACCTGTGGTTTATGAGCTACTTTCAAGCAAACATATTCCTCAGGCGCTAGCTTGGTGTGGAAGCCATCTGATAGAAATTCCTGAGCCTCATGAAATGTAATAATTTCCCTCCATTACATTTTTTTCATAACTCTACTTCACTTGTATGGGTATAGCCTCTTTCCATCCCCCCTTTTTTTATATTTTTTCCACACATCTGTTCATCTACTCTCCTCTCCTGGCCCACTCTCTCCCCATCCATGTCACCTGGTATTGCGATTTTGTCTCAAACTCAGTGGATCTCTCCCATGCAGTACAACAATTTTGACCCATTTATCTTCCCATTCAAATTTCCATTCCGCTATTCACAGAGAATGTGAGATGGACAGATGAGAGAAGGAGGAGTCTGTGGGATGAACAGAACAAATACCTGTGCTGTATCTGAACTCTGCGGTGAAATGGGAGACCAAGCTAGCAAAACAATACAAAAAACTAAGTAAGGCGGCCTGTGTATTTCAAAGAGAGAGTTCACTAACTTACACTGAAGTGCACGTACATCCAAAATGAGAATAAGAGGAGCAGATCAGAGATGGTTAGAGATGGGAGAGCAGGCAGCCATGTTGATGTGTTTGGGGCCGCCCATGACCGGACCTCAGCACTCATACTCCTGCCAAGCAGGAAGTAGCCAGGACAGCTGCTCGAAATTCAACCTGGGACTGTGTTTGGGTAACCTACATTGTGGCACACTCTAATGTATCTCGCTCACTAACACGCACACACACACACACACTCGCACACTGCCTCAAACATTCTTTCTTTCTCTCTCTTTAAGGCACACACGTCTATGCAAGCAGTCATATATGCGTGTGTGAGTGTGGAGTGAGAAAAGCATTCTTTTCATCTGAGTCGAGTGCCAGAGTATCTGTTCATCCCATTTGTTTGATAAACAAAATACAACAATAATTTGATAATTCCAAAATAACAAACATATCCAGTCAGGACAAGAGTACAAGACTGAGAAACTAAGAGCTCTGAACCTAAGTCTGATTTCATGTAACTTGCCATCCACTGGTCAGGAAGTGACACCCAAGCAAGTTGCTGATTCAGGCCCTCCACAAACCCCAACCCCTACCTAAACACTACCCAGCCTCTCTCACCCTGGATCAGTCATATCCGTCAGGAAACCTCCCTGCTTCATCGCAGGCCTGTGGGCAAAAGGCAACAGTAAAAACGACCCAACCACATCAGAGGGATGAGAACCTACTGACCTTCTCTCTTCTCCTCCTCCTCCCTGGTCTCTCCCTTCATCCTCTCTTTCCTCTTACCTCTGTGCTAACAAACTGACCTCACCCACTCCCCCTCCCTCCTCTCCCCCTCGGTGACTTCTGCACAATAAGCAACATCTGGTTCTCATTTCCTAAAAACCAAAACAACATGAGGAGGGGAGGAGAGAGAAGCTGAGGTAGTGGGGGAGCAGAGGAGTGTTGGGGAGAAATACATACAGTAAGTTGGAAATGTGATCGCAGGATAAAGAGGAAATAGGAGTTTCACTTCTGTTGTGTGTGATGTTACAGTAGATCCAACATTGTTCTGAGGCTCTACAAGTCTCACTTGAGGAGATTAGCCTGACAGAAACTAGTCAACACTTGATCACAGGAATACAGGACACACACTTATTTTATATATATATATATATACACAATATATATATTATATATATATATATAATATTATACCAATGTTATATCATATATCAATGTTTCTTACACACAGTATACATGCTCTCCTCACCAACCCTTTGACAAAACAAAAAGTCAGCTCTACAGTGAAGCAGACCTTGGTCCAGTCTGGTCCTCAACCCCATGAAAAGGAGGGAGGAAAAAACCTTCATCTCCATAGAAAAGAATCTGCAATTCAGCGGCTAGGAGCCCTAATTACAGTGGGGCTTTGCTGAGATCGGCAAGAAGGCCTGAGAGAGAGAGAGACAGAGAGAGAGATGGGAGAATAAGAGCGGAATAGAGAGAGAGGGAGAGAGAGAGAGAGAGAGAGAGAGAGAGAGAGAGAGGGGAGAGGGGGGGGACTGGACATCTGAGTACCTTACTTTGTAAATATCGACTGTTATTCAAAGTCACACTAGATTACAGCTGACTTTACAAATGTACAGTTTCATTGGATTTAATGGACAAATTGCTATTGCTATTCTGAACAACAGCAGATTAAGAAAGTAGTGCTCTGGAACCCCCAAACAGTCATTCAAGTCATTAATTAAAATGTCAATAAAATACTTTCATTATAATGTCTGAAATAAATGTGAACTAGACCTTGCATCAAGTCCTTGCACCTTTCATTTGTCTTGTATAACTACAGAGAGAGGCTGACATAGGAGCATGCCTGTGGGATCAGCTCAGAGATGGTCAAACTTCTGTCCCCATGGTTACATTCTGTTAATCATCTTTCCAGACAACAGGGAGCAGCGAGGCAACTTCTCTGCCACAAAACACACGTTTCCTCTGTACGTGTGTGGTATGGGGGGTGCTCAGAAACAATAAACTAAATTCTGATATTACACTATGAAACAGCACCCCATGAAGAGACTGATCCACACCATAATGTGCAATTAAGACACAAGAAAGAGAGCACTATCAAATATCCATATTTTCATGTTGCTTAATCATGCAGTAAAAGACAAACAATATCCATACATATAAGTACATCCTGCTGCCCAATCAGTGCTACTTTTCTGTTTGGTAAAACCCTCAATTCATGGCCCCCACAGCACTCCCTCTGGAGCCAACCAGGACACAAAATGGCGGCTGAGCACTGATATTCAGCCAAACTGGTGAAATGCTGCATTCTAGTGGGGAATAAGTGACATCTGGTAGCATGTTTGAAAAAAGTTATGAATCTCACAATGCCCATGTTATCAGATGAAAATCTATGTATTTATTTGAAATTTTGGTAACAGGATTAAACCCCTTGAGATGCATCATTTTTGTTTTCGAGGGGGTCCTGAATGAAAGTAGTTGAATTACACAACCACATTTCTTTTTTTAAACAGATGTTGTTGCCACAAGCAATAAAGAAAATAGCTTTATTTATTATTCAAATAATTGACAATATTTTGATTATTACACTTGTTTGAATAATACATCAAACACACACATTTACTGTACATTGTAGCCCAAACCTAAATAGACGACACAACTTGCCTGGATACACATTGAGTTAATTTTCTTATAATCGAAGGAGGCAAAGTAATTACAAACGTGAATGTAAGGCTACAGTAAGCCATTGACCAATAGTATTCCATTAGACGGTCCACAGTGTCATACAGGCTGCTGATGGAAACAGCATGGAGCATGACATCAATATTCCATGATAACATTCTTTATTTCTTATTCTTCATGTAAAGGTTCCCTTTAGGTTTGAGCAGAAGAGATTTTTTACGCTCCTTCATTTTTCTGTCTCCTTCCTGTCTCTCCCTCCACTGATCCATCCCCGTATCCACCTCTAGGTTTAAGCTCACCACACGTCTCTGAGGCGGAGAGAGCAAGAGGAGAGAAAAGAGAAAGAAAAGAAGGAAGGGGGAGAAAAAGGAGAAGAAATTTATGAAGGTGTCACATCAAAAGGACAGATTTCTCAGTTGCAGATTTTGCTGACATGGTATGGATATGTAAGTAATATGGAAAATAATCCAACATGAGGTTATATAAAGAATGATTAAAGCTGAGGTTTTATTCAAAAGAATAATTGACAATAGAGGAGAAGATACTCACAGCCAACGCCTCCCTCTCCTGCCTTCTCCTCAACTGTCCTTTCAGTAGGGGTGCAGGCCGGCCGTCTGTGTCGAACAACCGTAACAATTTTTTTTTATTTTTTTTTAAAGAACACACACACAATATGAGATAAGATCCACATGAGCATGAACTGCAATAACAAAACACAACCATACCCAGACAAACGTGTGTACATACACACACACACACTTATTAGAATAGTAACACTCCTATCTATAAACTTGCCTGCAAAGGACCAGTCAGGGAGATCTGTCAAGGGTCCATACTCTGATCCACTACGACCCAAACCATTTCTGTGGACAAAGCCAGGTAGAAGTGTTAGAAATACATAACACACAGTCCTAGCATTAATAGCAGTCAGCAAAAAAATACACTAAGCTAGATGTGGTATTTCAACTGTGTGTGTGTGTGTGTGTGTGTGTGTGTGTGCATAGAGAGAGAGATTTTGACTTGACAGTTGTTGTCAGTACAGATGATGTTCATTAAACGTACTCTGTCCTCCATTTGATTCCTGCCTGTGCTCCACACGTCGAGGTAAAAGAACGGCTGGAGAGCCTTACAACTGAAAGAAAAATATTTGGGCTATTATAAATTAAATTCATTTAGCGAGCCTGACTGTCATGAGGTCTTTGAGCAGCTACAGACACATCGACAATCATATTCTATAAAAGAACTATACGAAGACTATAAAAAAAACACTTCGTTCGAAACGTGTGACTGTCAACAGACGGGAATCTTTTCGAATTAAAAATACACTTTGACTGGGTCATAGCATGTACTGAATGGAGATCTGTTTGGCTGTCAGGGACATAACGTTACTTAGAAGCTAACGTGGCTAATACAAATGTAATTGATGAGCAAACAAGTAAGCATCTAACAGACACCCTTGAATAAGTAAACCAATCAGTATCAATATCAGAAATATAGGACCACTAACAAGGGTTTTAAGTACAGTACATTTAAGAAACAGCAAATAACCTTTCCCACCTGCACAACACAACGTCCTGATGGGCGCCGCCATGTTGAATATCGAATGTTTTCTTTGCCTGACGCTAGATGGTGCTCGAGATACGGCTTAGTCGGTGGAACACTGGCAATGTCACAGAGAAGTTACATTGTCGCTACATTGTAATTAATAAGTTTATGATGACATTGTTGATCACGTCTGATATTACTGTTACATTGTTAATCACGCATGATATTACTGTTACATTGTTGATCACCATCAGGCCTTTCTGGAGACAGTAGGCTAAACCTGCAGTCAGATAAAAAATAAAAAGATTATAAAATAAATTGGAGGTGTGAAGGTTTCATTGAATTAGAAACTTGATTTATTTTGGGGGTATATTAATTATTCACACACACACACACACACACACACACACACACACACACACACACACACACAAATGTCATTCCATTTAGTGGTTAGTAGTCTAGTAGTTAAATGAGGGGCTTAAAATAGGCCACTTGAAACTAAACGTTTATTGGTCGTTAATAGGCTACATTTTCTTATATCCCAGTGCTCTGCACACTCTGAAGTATTTTTCTGTTGGTTTTACAGACAAGTTCTCACTCGCCGACAATGAATGCGCGAGTCGATGGAAGGGAAGGGACACCGCTCGCGCGTTTCAGCATACCGCAAGGGCAATGAAAGAGTAGGGAAGAGAAAGGAGGGGGCTTCGGGGCAGGCAAAATGAAGAAGCCCATCCTACAAAGCCAACACTATCTTCTTTTACTTGGACTTGCTTCATGTAAATGTTTCTAAAGAGGCCCAATTGCATTGAAGTAGGCTAGTTAGTTCTTGTAGAGAAAGTGGTTAGAATTGTAGCGAGATGTTTACTTAGTATCGTCCTTGGAGAACACATACATGCTGAAAAAATCCAAGTGCCGTGTAACTTGGAAATGTCCTTCCGCGCATTCCACAGACTGGCGGTACAATAAAGTAGTACCAGCCTAAAATAATCAAGTGGCGTGAAATCAAGCTGTTGCTGAATTCAGTAGGTCTATATAAATCGACTTTATGGTGTCGAGCATAATATGCTAAATGTTTATGCACATGTAAGTAACCTTTGATGTAGTTTTTGCCTGTGGGCACTGACAATTGGTGTGGTTGTAAGGACAGGGCAAAAACACTATTTGAGAGAGGCCATTGTGTAATGAGCATGGAATTACGTTTCTGTGTAACAATGATTATTGAATATAAATATGCTTGAAAAAGCTTAGAATGGTCTATTAAAGTAGAACCCACCTTCCACCTCTCCATTTCATTTATCTCATCTACCAACATTAAATATCGAGTAATATGCAGATCGCCTTACTTAGGTGACGCAGTGCTTTACTTATTTAGGCATAAATACTGGCTACGTATAAAGTAATTGCCTGTGGACAGATTTTCCAAACTAATGTGGGATTTGGTGCAAATGCATTGAATTTACCACAGAGAAGTTTGCGTATTAATGACGAAATGTTGTAGCACGTTATCCATCCGCGATTGCTGGCGGAAAGGTGTTCTGGTCTAGAAAAAACGAGCCAGTGAGTGATAAAGGAAAAGAGGGGGAGGTAAGTTATTTGGGTAAAGAAAGAAACAAAGTTGTTGAATGCGTTACATTCGCGGAATGGACTTATTTTACTACTTCGATGTAACTGTTTTGGCAATGGTCAGTGAAGTGAACTGTAGCCTAGTCTAACTGCAGCATGCTTTACGTTTTCACCAGACGACTTTGCTGTATTTTTTAGAGTTCTTGAATTTTTTGAAAACGGGGAATGAGTGCAATAGCCCATCGCATTCCCGAAACATCGCATGCATGCTGTAGCCCATGTCTCTTCTTTGTGCGCCTTTTTATAATCTCGATATTACTTGTCTTTGAAGATATCGTTTGCCTGGAAAGGGGAACTAAAAGATTTGGGTAAGCCACAATCTTAACAGAAGGACATATATTTCTACTTACACTGGACCGCACGAGCCCGACTTAAGAGCTTCATATTGCCCTGGAAAAAAATCAAGCGGAAAGGATAACTAACACACTGGACTATATTCGAGTCATCAAAATTACTTATCAAGGGGAAATATAACGTCAAAGGAACTCGAAGAGAAGTAGAAAAGTTTATACTTGAGCCAGTGGCGTGGGATACGTTGAATAACAGTAAAGAAACAACCATCTGAAACCGCTAGACAACAAGTCTACTAATGGACCGTTCATCGACTCGGGAGACATGCAGGTGTGGAGCGACATAGTCTCTAACGAGACCGTCTACAACGAGACAATCTACAACGACAGATTTAACTTCATGAAAGTGTCCTGAACATTGATTTCCGTATTTATATTCAACTGGGTAGGACTAAAGAAGAAGTCCTTACTCAATGGATTCACATGCATTACTCTCTACCAGTCTGTGTGGAGTTTCCACAGCAAAGACAAGATGACTCAGAGAGGTGTTGTCCTAACATGATTGAACCGTCATGTAATGCCCCTGAAATGTCTTAAACGTCTTATTTATCGTCTGTTTTTGTATTTATTGTGTACATATACATAGGCCTATTAGTTCTCAGTTTGGTTGACTATTTGTGAGAGGTGTAGACCTATTTGTTTGCCTTTGTCATTGACTGTGGTTGCTGTCATTTCAACTACTGTAGTTCTAACTGTACTGTAGGTGTACTTGAGCGTTTCTATGTACTTTAACTCAAACACTGTATTTATTGAGTATGATACTTTAACTTAATTTAGTGGTTCCTTCTAACATCATTTCAAGAAACAGGATTATTTAGAATAGTCGGCTACAGGTAGATAATGGACCGACTTGGAAGTAAGTTATTGGAGAAGTTAAAACTGACTGACTCAGGTAGTGTAAAATTCACCAGTTCTAAAAAGAAAAACGAGCTGGTTAACACCAATAACAGCAATGGCAACAGTGGAATCTCTAGCAGTGCTAGTGGTCTGCCGCCAACTCCGAACACTTCAACCGCCTCACCTTCAAGACCTGGCCAGTTCTCTCTTGCCTCCTCAACCTCAAATGAGGCATGTGGGCATTCAAGTGGAAGAGGTGGGAAGGGAGTCTCCTCTACTCAACTGCTCTCCCCACCTACAACCTCCACTGCTGGCCCTGTACCTGCTGATTGCGAACATCACACCCCAACAACGCTGGCCCCTCTACGGCGCCGGTCACCCCAACAACGCGCGTCATGGTACTTGGCGGAAGGTGTTGACATCCAGCTGAGGCGTGAGTCTGGACTGGGCGGCGAGTGTGACCTCCCCGGGGCCTTTGGTTCCAAGGCCTCCCTTAACCAGCGGCGTTACTCCCTGGAGCTTCAACAGCTGGTCCGTCGCCAGCAGCTCCTCTCCCAGCCTCCGCCCCATTCTGTTCCCCCTCCGTACCCCACGGCCTACGGCTCTGCCCCCCGCTCCGGCATGGCTGAGCCAGCTTACCTCCCTGAGCCTGAGAGGCACAAGCGTCTCTCTCTGCAGGAGGCGCTCTTCTACAAACGGCTGAGCACCGGCGGAGAGCTGTGGGAGAGCACCAGGCCTGCCTCGCTGTCCCACCCACCACACAGGCCCACTGAAATGGGTGTAGGAGGTGTTGGAGGAGGCTTTTTCTTCCCACCAGGCCCAGCGCTGAGCCCCTGCTCCTCATTCAGCCTGCAGGAGTCAGTGCTGGTCAGCCCGCGGTCCAGCTTCGCCTCCAGCACAGCCAGTGGAGGTGGAGGAGGGAGCCCTATGGGAAGCCGCTGTAGCAGCAACCGCACCAGCGGTATTAGCCTGGGCTATGACACACGCCACACTCCACAGCAGCAGTTCTCCTCCCTACAGACAGGAGGCTCCACTGCTGGACAAGGCTATATGGGAGCAGGCAGGGCTGGAGTTGCCTCGGCGGAGGGCTGGAGGGATTACCTGGATGGGGTGCCCCCACATGGAGCCCATGATAGCCGCCACTCCTACCCACCTGCGGTGGGCAGCCCAGCGGCTGCGTGTTACCGGGCTGGGCCTGAGTGGTGGGATGGGGAACAGCGAGCTGTAGCCCGAGGGGAGGAGAGTGTTGCGGGAGAGCGGGCACGGTACTCAGACCTACCAGGGACCCGCTACCAGGAGGAGCTGACACGCCTGCTACTGAGGGACGCAATGCTGGAAGGGGAAGGGCTACTAGGAGGCCTGATGCTCAAAGAGCAGGCTACTCCAATCAAAGCCCTCGCCAAGCCGGTGACACTCATCCCTGCCTCAGCTGGTGGACCAATCAAAGCCCAAGAGGAGACCGGACCGGGGAGAGAGGGGTCCGAGAATCGCCAGGAGTTCTTTGGTGAGATCATCAGCATCTTCATCACTATCATCCTCATCATCACTGTGTTCATTTTTACATCATTGTTCACAGCGTTTTCTTATGAATGGACTGGATGGGTGAATAGATAGATTGATGGACGAACCCTGAATCTCAGATCAACTCTTAGCCCCTACCCCACTAGACACTTGTGTAGAATGGATACAGTATAAGCAAGATGGCGAAAAGTGCATATAGGGCAGAGGCGAGGGGTGGATTTGAGATTGGGCTAGACCAAATGATAGATGAAAGGGTGGAAGGATGATGCTTCAGGACCTGCTGGGACTTGCGGGGCCCACCACACATGTAAAGAGAAGGAAAACATTGGCCTTCCGAAACCTATCCAGACAAGTAGAGCTGTTTGGTTGGGCACCGACGAGTGAAAGGAAAACAGAGAGACACAGCAAAATAGAGAGGAGGAATTGTCATAGCTGACTCGCTAGAATGCAGACATAAAAGTGCAATAGTCATTCAGCTAGAACTGAGCGCAGTAGAATACACACAGTTGATATCACAGTGCTATAGGTCCTATTTGGCACAGACAGTTTACTATGAGGGCCAATGGAGCACAACTACACACACACAGACAAGAAGTTAACCGCAAAGCTCAGCTGCAATGTTCAAACACAAATTACATGTTACATATAAACATAGCTCTGGCCATTTGTGTGTGTGTGTGTGTGTGCTTTTGTGGCAGGGTGTGTTACATGTGTGTTCAGAGTGACTCCAGGCCATAATATGCAGTGTCTCTGGGCGTGAGTCATACGTGTGCTGGTGTCTGTTACCCTGCCCTGGCGTGTGCAGGGGCGGTGTGCTGTAGCCTGTTTTTCTGCTTAGGTATGTGTGCCCTCAGGGGATATACACTACTGTACTCCTCAGTTATCAGCTAAGGAGCCAGGCTTAGAGCTGTCAACAGAGGCACTGTAGCGTAGACTCACTAGTGTGAATGAGTGAATCCAACAGTCAACACTGAGAATTCAAAGGCTATTTCTCAATTGTTAGGAACACAACTCCTCGTGTCCTCCATCCTCCACTTGCGTCCTACTGAAAACGCATTGAAGGAGAAGATCTAGGTTCCTCCCCTTACATATTCTCCTCCAATGCCTTTTGAGGACGAGGCTAATGGAGGACGGAGGAGAGGACGCGAGGAGTCATGTTCCTAACAATTGAGAAAAGGCTAAAGTGTGTTATCTTAGTATGTCATGTAAATGCGTGCAGTAGGTGATCCTATCTTGACTAATGCTTGTTGTCCATTGTATTGTAGGTCCCTGTGTGAAGTGTGGGAAAGGTGTCTATGGAGCGGACAATGCTTGCCAGGCTCTGGACAGCCTGTATCATACCCGCTGCTTCACCTGTGTGTCCTGTGGTAAGTTAGTGTTTGTTCATAATCCTCACTAGTTAACTGTCTGACTGAACAACATTTGAATTGAATAAATCATAGCAGGTATGAACTGCTGCAAAGCACCCCAATGTGACCATCACAATATGGTCATTTAGAATAATAAGTACCACTGTTGTGAAATGTTTATGATCCTTTCTCACACACAGTAATAGTCAGTCCATTGCTTTCTAACAATATAATGACAGCACAGTATGCAATCAGAGCCAAGGGAATAGCTGGGTCAGCCTGGCCTCAGGGTCTGTCTGTCTGCTGTCATTCATGTTTTTGTCTCTTGCCTGTCTGTTTGTCTCAGGGCGCACCCTCAGAAACAAGGACTTCTACAACGTCAATGGCTCTGTGTACTGTAAAGAGGATTACATGGTAAGAGGTCAAGGCAAAAGACAGTCATATTTGATTATCTATCTCAGTGGTCCTCAATCCTAATCCTTGAGAGCTGTAGTACTGCAGGCTTCCCAGCTCCCATACCTTATATAACATAATTTTCTATGTGCTTGTGTCAGTTCTCAGGCTTCCAGGCTGCCGCAGAGAAATGCAGTGTGTGTGGCCACCTTATCCTGGAACAGGTGAATGTTTTGTGTGTTTGTACGTCTGGTGTTCCACAATGTTTCAGCATGGCTCTAAAGAAAGTGTGTGTGTGTGTTTTGTAGATCCTACAAGCTGTAGGAAACTCTTACCACCCAGGCTGTTTCCGCTGTGTGGTGTGTTCCAAAGCCCTGGATGGCGTGCCCTTCACTGTGGACCACCTGGGCCATATCTACTGTGTCTCTGACTACAACAGGTGGGAGTCTTCAGAAGGCAACACTCTGGCTGTGGTCTATATACTCCACATAGACCACAGACCTGGTGCTAAATAGTATTTGATTTGATAAAACCCAGCAGCTTATCAAACGTCTAATAACCCAGTTGTGATGAGGTTGGATGGTTTCAGTAGAAGTCTGTGAGTGGACTACATGTATTTTGTTATTGTCTAAATGTGCACTCGTGTCTTCCTGCAGAACCTTTGCTCCAAAATGTGCTGCTTGTTTACAACCCATCTTACCTGCTGAGGTGAGTGTGCCTCATTTTGGTTCCATAGAAAAGTGTGTGCTTTTGATTGTGGTATTAGTCTGATGCTCAATAATGGTAATGCACTAATCTCTGTCTTGCTGTTGTTTTGTGTTCCAGGGCAGCGAGGAGATACTCAGGGTGGTGTCTATGAACAAAGACTATCACTTTGAGTGTTACCACTGCGAGGTTAGTATGGCATTATTTTATTACATTTGCTATTTCATGTGCTCCATCTGTTCTGGATGTCCATTTTTCAATTGGCCTAATCCTGGTTCAATTGGCTCAGGAGATTGGACCATGATGCATCAGGATTATGGGTTTGATTCTCATATGGCACACAAATGCTGAATACGTGTTAATTATAAACTGTTTTGGTAAAAGTATCTGCTCAATGACCATGACGTGATCATTATTATCATCACTAAAACTGAGATTTCATGTTCTCTAGGAGTGTAGGAAGCAGCTCTCTGATAAGCCAGGTTCTCAGTGCTTCCCTCTGGACTCTCATCTTCTCTGCCATTCCTGTCACATGACCAGAGCGTGCACTCATAACATTCCCCCTCACAACGTACACTGAGAACTCTATGCAGCTACATACTGTACAAATTCCCTCTTTCTCTCTCTCTCTAACACACACACACACCCAGGTCAATCAGGGTAGATCTGCTCTCCTATTCCAGTTTTCTATGGATCAGTTCATACCCAATAATGCTGAAAATAAGACTTTCATACTGAATAGAATATTAACTGGCCGGTTCTGAGTTTGACACAGCACCCATGTCTTAAATCGAACCCTTAACTTGACCTGGTGCTTCAAAAAAAAAAAAAAAAAGTCCTGCTGTTCGAAGATCGCTGTATCGTAATTCTCAGAGGGAGTGGAAAGAATACACCAAACTACTGCTTTTACCCCATGTCTACTGTTTGCTATATAAGAACAAGGGATTTGCTTAACTGTTTTGTTATATTTAATATCACTAGCAAACAATTTGCACTTAAAATTGGACTTGTTTACCATAAGAGATTTGTAAGTGTTTCTGTAAAAGTAAGAAAACATTCCTGTATCTGTTGTAATTAATAAATATTTTCCTTTTGTGTGTTCAACTTCTGAAGTGGCTTTTTTTACCCTGCAGTTCCAATCTGTGGTCACAAGATGGCGCCTATAAACCTAGAATGCAGGATAGAACAATGCCATGCACCCTAAACTACAGGGTTGTCCTTTAGTCCCTACTCGTTCACTCTGGATTTGGCACCAAATACAATATGGTAGACAAAGCGTAACAATACTTATTATCAATAGTGTATCAATATTTTAGGATTTGATCACTCATCTCGGAGATGGTGTTTTACCACCTGAACTGAATTGAATACACCTTGGCTTAGTAATACCACTGGGACAACTTTGACTAAACAATTTTTCCTTGGGTAGGACCTGTCTATAACAAGGCATTAGAACGAACGACAGCAAAATGCCATGCATTCTTTTTCCTACCTTGCATATGAGCTATTGCTGATGTAATTTGCTATGACAGTCGATTTGACAAACTGCAGAAAGGAAACATAGGTTCACAAAGTTTACCCGTCAACTGTTTTGCCCCAAAGTTTGGCAGCTACTTATTTAGTAATTTACTTGTATTTACTGTTAATTAGCAACCACTTTACCATTCATTAAATCACTCACTCAGCCAGTACAAAAACAAATACATTTTACCTTTAAATTTATTTTTGAATTTTTTGTACATTCAGCACTTACAGGAGGAAAAAACAACCAAATAGCAAATTAGAAAATCTGTTTTAAACTAATCATAAAATCATAAAATTAAAAACAATATTAAAACAGTAATAATGAATCTTTCTATTTGGGATAAACTCATCCTTTATCTGATTCACTGAGGAAGAAAACTTTAATGGATTATGGGGGGGGGGAAATCACTGAAACCAGTGCGGGGAAGACAGCAAGGTCAGATTCACATGGTGTTCTAGAACCACTCACAGGTTCTCTCCATAGAATTAGAATTGTCTTAAAGCTTCCCCCAACCAAACAACCCACAAAGAACAAAACACATGCCAAGGGTGAGTCACTGAAATCAGCCCCCCCCCCCCACAACACACACAAAAAAATGTCCCTAACCATCACAAGGCAAAGACAGTTTTCTAGCTTCAAGCATATGCTGACAGTGTAATGACACAGAGGATCAAGCAACTTTAGTGGGGGAGGGAGAGCACTTAGCACACGCTATAACACACAAAAACCTCCAAGGCTGAAATTTACATGATTCATAAAACTTGAAAGCAGAAAAAGAACGTCCTTCACATTACCCTACAAAGGGGCCAGTTTTTGTAGAAAAGAACTTCAAAGGATTGGAATACTAAAATTGATTCTAGAACATATTTAAGGAAGCCTATTTTAGATTGGTTTATTACAAGGGAGTTGCGGAACTCTGCGCCCACAGAATTTTGAGGAGACTCATTCCAAACCGCAGTGAGCACAAGCTACAGGGAGCCAACTTCCACCCTCACCACATCTCTGGTCAAACAAAGGAGAATGTACAGGGCTCCGATTAGGCCTCTGCTGCCTCGGATGAGGCCATAAGCCAACACATGGGTGGAGAGGGGGCAATAGTAGAAGAGACGTGAGATCGGTGGAGAGGTGGTTTACTTCACTAACAACGCTTGAAATCAACCCAAAAGATGTTAAGTTAATGTACATCATGTGTGAGTAAGACAGGATTACAGAGTACGGGCATGGATGGGATCCCCCAAACGACAAAGGGACAGCAAGTGAGGAGCAGAGTATATACCCCAGAGATGACAGATGTGGTTAAAAGGGAGGGGCAGGGCGGGCGGGGGGATGCTCTCTTTCTACTGTTCAATTGTGTGCCACACTATCTCTCGCCCTTTTGCCCCCCCCCCTCCTCTCTCTCTCTACAATTAGACTGTCCACTCTCAGCGGCGTCTGTCTCTAGGGTTGCTACGGCTACGAGAACGTCTGCCGCCCCCGAATCCCCCTGTAGGTCTAGAATCAGGCCCTCTGGGTCTGAAGCCGTCCTTCCTCTTATCCCCCCCTCTTTCCCTGTCTCTACCCTTCTCCCGCTCTCGATCCCTGTCTCCTTCTGTCCCTCGGCTGGCCCCTCCTCCCACGCCTCCACCAGCGTTTGCCGTGACTCCACCTTCCTTCTCCCGGGTTTTGATCCTCTCCTTCCTTTCCTCCTCTCGCTTCTTGTCCTCCTCCTCCTGCTGTTCTTTCCGCCTCCTCTCTCGTTCCTTCTGTCGGTCAGCACGCTCCTGCACCCTCAGTAACGCCTTCAGATAAAAACAAATTACGTATGTGAGAAGACACCCACACTCCAAACAAATTACAGTATCACTGCCAGTGTGTGTGTGTGTGTGTGTATGTCAGACTAACCTGCTCCTCACTGAGGGGAAGCCAGTATATACAGGGAGCTGCTTTGGTTTTTTGGAAAAGGTCATCCAGCAGTTTGGCAGGGGGCTCGTCTACTTCAAGAGGACACGGAAAGGGACACCATTAACATCATTGTATGAGTTAAAGTTGGTACACCAAAACATTACTCAACACTCTTCCCTCACCTTTTTTGTCAGTCTTCCTCTCCTTGCTCTTTCCTCTCTCTTTCCTCCTCCTCTCTCTGTCTCTGGATTGAGAGCGTCGGCCTTCCTCTCCGGGTTTACCAAAGTCCCGGATCTTGTCCCGGTCCCACTCACGCTCCGCACGGGTCCTCTCCCGGCGCTCCATCTCCCTCTCCCTCTCCGCCCACTGATCCCGTACCCCTCCAGTGCCCCGGTCTCGGTCCCTCCCCTGTTCAGGCATCAGCGGGGGCAGCACGCCCGGCCGGACATGAGGAGGACCCCCAGGTTGGGCGCCGCGGAACTCTTCCCCTCTATCTGCAGTCAGGAGACCCCGGTGGAAGTCAAGCTACAGAAGGAACAGAACGAGAGGATGAAGCTTTGTTTTTACTTGACAGTGTTTGAAAAGAACACTGTTCTGGATTAGCAGTTATGCCACTTTATCTAAACCACATGGACTGAGCATCCCCTCTAAAGGGTACATCTCTAAATGATGTGCGAGCACCTGAGTGTTAAAACTACTGCAGTAGGTCCTCATTGTTTGTGGGGGTAACATTACCTCGCCTTGCTCACAGAAGTCCACACTGAGGACCTTGGGGTTGCTCTGAGGCCACTTCACTCCATGGAGAGCAGCTCGCGTGGCCACCGCTTCTTCTGTGCTAGAGTACTGAGATGGAGAGGGGGGGGGGAAGAGAGAGATCAAACTCAAACCTTTGAGAGTATATGGGCTTTCAATCTGCTTTTTGTTCTCTACATTAGTCAAGGATGTAAAGTTGTTTTTCTGCTACAACTGGCATCTGTCGTCCAACATGCCTGTGTCTTACATCACTGACATGCAGTGAGATCATTGCAAACAGGGATGAATGGAGATTCAGGGCCTGAGGAGAGTCTCTTCTGTGTCTCAGTTGGTATAGCATGGTGCTAGCAAAGCTAAGGTTGTGGGATTGATTCCCACTGGGACCATATATACAAAACAACTGATGCCCTCATCGCTTTGGATAAAAACATCAGCTAAATGGCATATATTTTAGCTAGGTTACTCACAGTGACGTAGCAGTGGGACTTGATCTTGTCGATCCAGAAGCCCTCTTCTACCACTGAACCTGAGCGGTTTAGCAGCTCCTTCAGCTGGCCCAGGGTGAAGGGTCGCACCTACGTGACAAACGAGGAGAGTCATCCAGGTCAATCAGTGTGAGGGTTAAAGACAGTTTATGATGTCGGATGGAACTTGATTGAACTGCAAGGGAATTTGTCAATAACAGAATATATGTATTTTACCTAACTGCAATATACACTCACCGAACACTTTATTAGGAACACTATACTAATACTGGGTAGGGCCTCCCTTTGCTCTCAAAACTGCCTCAATTCTTTGTGGCATTGATTCCACAAGATGTTGAAACATTCCTTTGAGATTCTGGTCCATGATGAAATGATTGCGTCACGCAATTCCTGCAGATTTTTCAGGTGCACTTTCAAGCTGTGAATCTCCCGTTCTACCACATCCCAAAGGTGTTCTATTAGATTCAGATCCGGTGACTGGGAAGGCCACTGAAGAACACTGAACTCATTGTCATGTTCATGAAACCAGTTTGAGACGACTTTTGCTTTGTGACATGGTGCATTATCATGCTGGAAGTAGCCATTAGAAGATGGGTAAATTGTGGCCATGAAGGGATGCACATGGTCAGCAACAATACTTAAATAGGCTCTGGCATTCAAGCGATGATTGATTGGTATTAACGGGCCCAAAGTGTGCCAAGAAAACATTCCCCACACCATTACACCACCTCCACCATGAGAAGGTGTACAGGTGTTCCTAATAAAGTTCTCAGTGAGTGTACATACTGAACCAACAAACTAAGTCCAAGATGGATTTATTTGTATATAGTGTACATGCATGAGCGAGGGGAAAGGCAGGGAGAGTGCTCTCAACTCACCAGGTTACAGACATGGACAATGTTCGAGACTTTGCCACGGGGCGGTGAGGGCTGCTTTGCCGTGCGGACAGGGTCATCGATGGTGATGGACACACCTGACTTCTGCTGACTAATGGAACGGCGCACAAGTGTGTCACTGGGAGTGACTGAGGTACAAATGGAGGGATAGGAGGGAGAGCGGGATGAGGGACAGAAAGAGAGAAAGGGAAGGAGAGAAAGAGAATGTCATTTTCACCAGAACCTCTAGATACTGTTTTTATTTCATTTTAGTTGACAAGGGACAGTGTGTTAATCAATATGTCATTATATTAACATTACCATTGTGTTTTAACGTCAATGTATTACCTTTCTTAGTGTCAGCATCATCAGGAGAGTGTATCTCAATGACGTCCTCTGAGAAGCTCTCCTTCCTCTTCTCTTTGTGTGTCCTCTCTCTCTCACGGTCTGGTTTCTGCTCCTCCTCTTCTTCGTCCTCCCGCTCTCTCTGTCCATTCTCCTGGCTTTCACCAGAGACCACCTTTGAGGGTTGGGATGGAAGGGAGGAAAAGGCAATGATAAATAAACAGTTTGTATCAAGATAAGTAGAAACAATGGTGACTGAACCCCTTTAACATATAAACCATGTTCCGTCTGTATGTAATTTATACTTGTATGTCCTGTTATCATCTATATCAAGAGGCCTTGATGCCTGGAGAATGTAATGACACTGATGTTGGTGTATGAGAACTCTATGGGCCGGTTTCCTGGACACAGACTAGCTCTGGACTATTCCTATGGAAATTATTCATTGAAGATGCATTTTAGTCTGCCTCCCCAGCCAGCCAGCCAGCCACCTCTCTCTCTCTCCCTGCCTACCCACCCAGGCACCTCACTCCCTGCCTTCCTACGCACCTCAGACCCTTACTCGCTGCCTACCTACCCACCCACCCACCCACCTCACTCCCTACCTACCCACCCACCCATCAACCTCACTCCCTGCCTCCCCACCCACCTCAGACCCTTACTCGCTGCCTACCTACCCACCCACCCACCCATCAACCTCACTCCCTGCCTCCCCACCCACCTGTGTGACAGTGCGTCTGATCTTCAGGCCTTTGTCCAGACCCTGGTCGTCCCTGGTGTCCCTAGCAGGGGTCTCCTCCTCCCCAGAGAGGTGTACATCGTCTGGGTGCAGCTCCACTACCGCCTCCTGACTGGGCTTGATGTCTGGGATGAGAGACTGGGAGAAGATGACAAGAGAGGAATGAGACATGGTCTTGGCATGCATTCTTAATTAATGTGGCAAATTGTGTCTGCCACAACAGTGGGAGATGGTGAGTGTGTTTACGGTCAGTGAGTCGCTGATCTGCCAATGTGTGCATGTGTCTCTAAACTCGGACAGTCTCTCAGTTTTTCCGAGGTCTAATGTGTAGGGGATGTGTGTTCAGCACTTTCAATGAGGTGGTGGTCCAACAAGTGTGTCCCCAGTGCTGTTGGCGAGTTGGTGAGGAGACTGTCTGTGTGTATGTCAGCCGTCCAGTACCTTAAGTGAGTCCGTAGTGATGCTGATGGAGGGCTTCTTGGCAGTGACTGCTGTGCTGGAGCCCCACCTCCTCTTCCTCCCAGCTGCGCCTCCGGACTCCGCCTCCGCTGCTCCTCCCTCTGCGCTGCCTGGGGAGGTCTTGATGCCTGCAAAGAGGAAACCAAGCATGTTAGTATTTGGGAGGTGATAAACCATGGTCTTAACATGAGGGGAAGGGAAAGGCAACATGTTTTTTAATCTACAGACGACAGTGGGACATAGTATTCTTGACCTTCTGGAGGTCCAAAAATCTGGAATTCCCAATGAAAACGAAATCTCATATGGCAGAGCTCAACACATACACACACGCAAAAGAAAGTATTGCAGATCAAAGATTTTACTCAAAAACATTCTAAATTACAGGTTCTTGAGAGAGATCCAGGGGAAGCATGTAACTGGTATACTCACTGGTTAAGGAGATCTTGCGGGCTGCGAAAGCCTTAGGTGTGGCACTCTGGAACGAGAGAGAGGACATAAAGATACCCCAGGGGTGTGGGGAGAGATGAGACAGAGACAGACAATAGGCAAACAGAGGAGAGAGAGAGAGAGAAAGACATATAGGTGGGGGGATAGATAGAAAGAGAGAGAGAAAACTGACAGGTTCCAATCTAACCACATAAGGGGAAGGGGAAGGGGGGGGGGAGAGAGACACTGGATCGATAACAGAGAGAGACTCCAGAAGCATTTTCCTCCACCTCTGCTCAAAGACACTGTTCTAAATCATGGTAGAAATCCTAGTTGTTTGTTGGTGTTGGTTTCAAAGGACAAAGCCAGCAGAGCTGAGGACATCAGCTACATTAAGGCACCAGCAGGCCTGTGTGAGGCTGACACAGGGCCATTGTATTAATGCATTTTAGAACCTCGCCCTGGGGCAGTAACGAGAAGCAGCCATTTAAGGCTGCTAGAGAAACAGAATGCCCTTGGGCTGATCATTACATCTGACTAGAGTGCCTTTCCTCTGGGTAGCATAGCGAGCAGGAATGGTCTAGACTATAGTATCTTTAGTTCTGATTATGTGTACATTATCTCTCTTATGTTGTACATGTCCATGGGCTTGTGTTGGGTGTGTGGTGTTTATGTATTGAAGATAACAAAGTCTGTGAGTGTTTGTGTTGTGAGTGTTCAATGAAACAGGTGGAGGGTAAGCGCTGGAGTCCTTGTCTGTCACACCAAAGACACCTGAGCAGGTTACTGATGATACTGCAGTTTAAATTCAGACAAAGGCTAGACGTCTGCTCGGAAATACATGCAGATTCACTTTGATTATTTTTTTAGCCTTTATCATTTAGCATTATCAGCTTTAGGATATCAAATTAAAACTGCAGTAATCAAGACAGTTATACAAAGTTACACAAAGCAACTGAAGTCAATCCTCCTGTCCTGAAGTAGCTTAAGTTCTGAGAAAAACACTAACTGACATCTCTTACAGTTATTCAAAAAAATAAGTACACCTCAAATAGAGAAAAATGACAAGTCATTTCCTGGTACCATT
Organism: Argentina silus; assembly: GCF_951799395.1. Lineage (NCBI taxonomy): Eukaryota > Metazoa > Chordata > Actinopteri > Argentiniformes > Argentinidae > Argentina > Argentina silus. Next base: position 12,324,102 of record NC_139655.1, read on the forward strand.
GACACCTGATTCCTCACTGGCTTGGCTATGGCCCAACCGCACGGCAGTGTGTACTGTATCTAGGCAACAAGGGTCCAATCAGAGAAGGCAGAGGAGTGAGGGCAGGGCTCGATTTGAGTGTGCTGACAAGCCGGTAGACAGGAACTGATCTTAGCTTTGGACTTTCTCTTGAGGGGGGGAGAGGACTGTTCTTTACTGAATGCTGCTTTAAAGTGTAATTTCCTCTTTCTTTGACCAGGCAAAAGCTTTGGTAGTCATACAACGAATTTCGATGGGAAGTGTCAACTCCCAAGTCCCAAATCTGATCCTCAGCGTCAATGGCAGAATGGGCGTGTGAGTCTTAAAAGTTTCAACTGAAATGTCTGAATAGTCTCTGATGTCATAATCAATTGTCCAATGAGACCACAGCTTGAAGTTCTTTGTGGCCTGGGATTGGTTCTTTGAAATATACTGACAGGAAACCAAAGGGATGTAAAAGTCTCTTATAGATGTCTGGATGATGACTGTTGTATTCAGAATGTATAAACACAGTGTAATGGAGTCTTGGTTGCAGGTGAATAGTTCAAATCCATTAGGCGGCGATAGTTTCCACCGGAACAACGGGATGGTAGCTATTTCACTAATGCCACATATTGACAGCAGTATGATCCATGTTCACTGTAGTTGAACCTATGAAAGTCTCTGGTGCAGGCTGGTCGGTGAATCAAGGCAGAGAGATAACTTCTGACCTTGAAAAACAAGCCAATAACAGCATTCCAAAGAGATGAATAAGCCAATGAAAATCCTGATAGTAGCAGCAAAGACAGGTCACATCTTTAACTGTGTTCCCAGGGAAAATGACTTTTCTTTGCAATCCACAAATCAATGAGAAAAAGTTATAGTCCCAAAAACAAGTCAATTTCAATATTCCGCTTAGGTGTCAAACACAAAGACACCTTGACATTAGTATTCAGAGGAAGTCAGCTTAGTGTCCTTTCAGAACCTCAGGTCCAGGTAATAACAGTGTGGGCCTTATCAGTGATCAATGCATATGGCCCAGTTCACTCAAGTCCATGATGAGGCAGAGCATCTGTCTGGTTATAGTCCTCTTTACCAGCAGGGGGCAGGCTGGCAGGAGACGCAAGGAAAAACACAGCAGCAGGCGTCATCTTGTCTGTGACAAGTCCTCTTTTGGTCAGAGAGCTTGTGGTTTGGCAGAACAGGCCCCCTCTCTCTCTCAGGTAGGATGCGGGAGGGATTGGGTAGCCTAGCAGCTTAGCTTCCCCACAAAATGGCAGGCCAGGAGGGCAGGCAGACAGACAACGCTCCCTCCTTCCTGACCTGCCTGCCTCGCCACCAGCCAGTCTCCATTCCAGTAAATGGGCTTCTCTCCCCAGGGCAATGGGATTGGTGGTCTGATGTGTTCTTGCTGCCATGGCTGTCTCAGTGCCGGAGGGTAACGAGAGGGAGGAGGGGGGGCCTTGCAGACTCAGGCTCTGGCTTAACTCAGTGCGGTGGGTGGGTGCAGAAGACTCTGGGCCTAGTTCAGGTACCACGGAGGCGCTTGGGCATAGCGGGACAGGAGTTGTAGGAGGAGGAGGAGGAGTAGTGGTGGAGGTGGTAGTAGTAGTAGTAGTACGCAGGTACCATTAGGGGCAATGGAAGAGGCATGGGCACCTTCATAACAAAGCAATCAATGGGGTTTTAAACAGCAGTCATACCAAAAAGAGATAATGAGTTCATGGGAATATGAGAGAGAGGATAAGATAGAGAGAGCCAGGACAGAGAGAGAGAGAGAGAGAGAGAGAGACTCAGTAGAGGGAGGGATGAGGGGGAGAGAGAGAGAGAGACTCAGTAGAGGGAGGGATGAGGGGGAGAGAGAGAGAGAGATACAGATAGGGAGTAGAGAAATGAGGGAAAGAAAACAAGTAGAGAGAATCCTGATGAATCTCTCCTCACACACTCTGTCAAGGTCTATTACTCATGCAAACCCTTGGGACACAGACACACACACAGACACACACACAGAGAAAATACTAATTGCATTTATCAAATAAAATATGTAAAAGTGTCTGATTAGTGTCAAGTGAGGACTTGCTCAGTTTAAAATGGCGAACCAAATACCTTTAAATCGAGTTTCCATGTAAAATGTATGGATGCAAATATATGGCAAAGTAAATTTGAATTGCGATATTTGGAACATATTTGATTATTTGGAGTATATCATAATATTGTAAATGAAAATAGTCTGTACAAGTGCTTAAAACTCAAGGCAAAGCACATCTACGGGTGAAAACATGTCTTTGTTTCACCAGACTCACTTGTTCACTCTATGCACTGCAGTTCAGTCATTTTTGCTCACACCGTTATAAATGTATATTAAAAAAAAAAGTTATATTGTGATTGTGAATAGGAAATGTTTGATATCACCTAACCCTAGTGAGGAGTAAGTTAGCTTCTGAAAATGATAAGCATGCACACATTCGAGCATTAAACACACACAAACAACATTGAAATGAGGAGCATGCAGCCCGTCCTTCTGATGTTCATGTCTCATTTCAGAAAACCATTTCTGTCCCACCTGCAATCTAGTCATTAAGATAAGAGCTATTATAGAAACCCTCTAGGTATAGGATCATGTGTGCATGCTTTTCTATGTGCGAATTCTGGGATATATATATATATATATATATATATATAAACAGTTAGCTGTATCAAAGTCAGTGAGGGCTGGTTCATTCTTGCCCTAAGACACCCTCCCCCCCATCCAAAATCAACCCCTAGTCTTTACTTCCTATGCAGTTGTGTAGATGTGACAGGATCCAATAGGTGTAAGGAATAGTGTCAAAATTCCACCGAAATGATCAGAGGGCAAAGTGGAGCCATTCCCATATCGCTAATCAGATCCTCTCATCTCCACATGTGCCTAGGGGACCGAGGACCCAGACCACACCGTGTCAGAATTCTTACCTCCTCCAAGCGGGCCTCATTGTTCTCTGGGTCCCCCTCGGAGGCTGGCTGGGCCAGGGAGCCCTCAGAGTCAGGGTCCACCTCCATCACAGCAGGACCGGCTGGCTCAGACAGAGAGGTCTGCTTCACCTCTCTAGGGGTGGAACGGGGATGGAGATGCAGGGGGACAGAGGGATGAGGGATAGAGGAGAGGACAGAGGGAGCAAGAGGCAAGGGGAAAGAGGGTTAAGTGAAAGGGAAAGATGGAGGGAGGAAGAGAGGGATGGAGAGAGAGAAAGAGAGCGCAAGTGGTGAGAGACGGCAGAGGGAGGGAGAATAGAAATATATGGGTGGAGAGAGAGATATTAATACACAAGGATCTGAACAAATGAACAGGTATAGGACTATCAAATGAACAGGTATAGGACTATCAAATGAACAGGTATAGGACTATCAAATGAACAGGTATAGGACTATCAAATGAACAGGTATAGGACTATCAAATGAACAGGTATAGGACTATCAAATGAACAGGTATAGGACTATCAAATGAACAGGTATAGGACTATCAAATGAACAGGTATAGGACTATCAAATGAACAGGTATAGGACTATCAAATGAACAGGTATAGGACAAATGTGTATAAATGTAGTCAAACTATAGCGGTCACTCGTCATACAAAAACAATACAAAATCAAATGCAATTAAGAGAGACATCTGTGGAAAGAAAAGCCTCCTTAAATCAACAGCAGAGACGGGGGACTGACAGAGACGGGGGACTGACAGAGACGGGGGACTGACAGGGGATCACTAAGAATCTAAAAGTGTCTGAAGTAGTCAAAGACCAGAGGGGATGAGACATGATCACACAGGAAATGAAAAGAGACTGAGCAAGGTTGGTCCAGGCCAGTGATCTGGGTCAGTACAACTATAAATAACTCACCAGCCAAATGACACCCAGCATCAGGGTCACACATACTCCTCAAACAAACAGAAGCAGTCAGACAGACAGACAGACACACACACACACACACACACTAGAGTTCAGTCACTGACTACTAATGGATAAGTTTGCATCTTGCACGCTACAAAAGCCACATATTTGTTGATCATTACATTCACAGTAAGGTATTGTAGGAGTCACGTCAACATGCTAGCAACAACTACTGCATTAATACGGTCAACCAATCACCTGCTCTGCTGATCACAGCACAGCCATTGGTGATCCATTGTTGGGTCTCAGAGGAAGGGATAAGACTAGTCTGGGAACTGTGATCTAGCCACTTGGGTGGGACGACCCTCAATTCTTATCTTCATTTGGAGATAAATTGGTGGGGGGTGGAGGAGAAGGAATTCACCTCCCCTTCTCTACACAAAAGAATCTCTCTCATTGTTCAGTGTGTGTCTGTGCCCCATTGGCCCCTGTCTACAAACACCTCACCTGCAATACGAGTCTTCTGAGGAGACAGATGTCGGCTGGAATATGACCCCAGTGGGACAGCAATGAAGGGGTAGCCTGTCTCAGCAGTGTTCATTAAGAGAGTGTGTGTGTTTGTGCAGGGTGTGAGGTTGAGGAACTCTCCCTCTGCATCGCAAAGAGTGGCTTTGCAGTTCCCCATTCATTTTACATTCCTTCCTGTAGAGATGTTTTAACCCCTCCTTTACATTCAGCAGTAAGGTAATGGTAATAACGTGACACTGATGCCTGTTGATATTCTATCCTGAAGTCCTTATTGTGGTTGAGGTGCATGGTACTTCCTCCACACAAGACGGTGACAACCTTTGTTCTTTAGAATGCCACCTTTACCATATCCATCATCAAGGTTTGAATCAAGAATACAGGGAAGTAATAAGAGGACAAACCGGTGGAATTCTTACACAGTATCAGCCTCTGCGACCTTGCCTTAGTCATAATGTCTAACGATAAGAACACTCACTATATGGCCAACAGTCTGAAGTAATGACCTCCCATGACAGCAGCTCATTAACAGCCATCTGAACACAATCGCAGCTCACCTCCCAAGATCATCGCCTCCACCCAGAGCAAGAGATTAACAGAGCTCCACAGACAACAATAGCAACAATATTGAGAGAGGCGGAAGTGAAGTAGAAAAGACAATAATGTGTGAGTGATGAGGAGAATGACAAATAAGACACCCAAAGGCTAAAGCCTGTGTCTCTACGTATACCCCTTGGATTCATACAGTGAGTGTGGGTGAGCTTAGCATACTGTATGTAACCACTACAGGGAAATGTTATGAGTCAAGATGAACGAGGCAAGCATTCGTTGTTTAATTCATAAGATGGAACGCTGCATGATTCTCACTATGACGCCATTAATTCAACCTGAATTACTTATTTATCTGCGTATACATACTAAGCTCTGTAAAGACAGGGAGTGACCATGGCGTTACCCCGACTTCTCTTCTCACGTCCCCTTCCCCCAACAAAATCGCTCCCCACCCCGCATGGTAAGCTCACATGGGCATCGACGTATAATACACACTCGGTGTCTGATCAAACACCACAAACATAGGGCTCTAATGTAGCGATCAGATACACGCGCATCGGGCAGGATGAACGGGGAGGTGAGACAAAATGAGACGAGCTATCGACGCTGCGCTCTGGCTGCCGTTTAAGGGTATCTAACAACCTGAACGCCTAACCTCTGTCGCTCACTATCTTACCCGTTTTTGTTGCCTTCGGACAGCATAATGCCGGGCTGGAGCCCCGACAGCAAATGCTCTGCCGTAATCGATTACTCCGGTCAGGCGTGGTTTGCAATCGGGGACGCGAAATCCTATTGCGGCTGCGAGATCGTGCACTGCGTCGGTATCAGAGTAGCAATGCACGCATGACGGCCATATTGGCTTGGTAGGGGGAAATTAGTGCGAGAGGAGAGCGGAGCAGGGCGAGGACCCGTTTTCTCTCAGCACAGGCCACACCGGTTGTGGGGCTGCCGCATTGGATGCCTGACAAGAAATACTGCTGCCTATAATTAGCGTATAGCGTATAGTGACTAAGCACTCAAGATTGTTTACTTTGTTACCAACGTGGAAAGCAAACGCCAGATTGTAACGAATAGAAGTCGAGCGGGAACAAATTGCCTGCAACATTGTTGCGACCTATATAGCCAAACTGTTTTATCGTTTTAACAACATCATGGAATACAACATATTTACTTTGATTTATAGACGTATCTATAAATCTCTAAACATAATCAAACATGACACGGCTCACCAGAACAGCTGTCTAAACTGTGTCAGACAATAAAATGTTATGACCAAATACAGCCATATACAGTAACATGGCAACAAAAATCAAGTCCAACTTAATATCAAAACCCATAAATTAAATTACACTTCACACATCAAGTTATGCTAGAGGCTGTGCCCCAATCAAACCCCAAGAAACACGTTAGTTGCGGGACACATCCATTCACATTCACTGCATATATCTACACATCATTTTAGGTGGCGGTTTCTTCTGCTTTATTATGTAACCTTTGCACTTTCAATCGCCATCTTTTAAGACATCCATCCGCTCATCACTGTGTTGAACCGGTCACAGCCAAGCAGGAACAAGCAGGGAAGGGAGAGAGCACAATCCTATGTACTTACCTTACCCCAAAGAACATAATCAGACAAACAATTGAGGAACAGATTGAGACGCAGGAAACAAGAGGTAATGGGGTAGATGGCAATCTGACACAAGGTTACTATGGTTACGGTTATTTTTTATATTATATTTATAAGTTGAACTCCATCTCAACCGTTGAGTTGAAATGTCAAGGCATGTCTTAAAGGGTTTCTTGTAAGGTGTCTTCACAGTAGACTGAAGCATGTGTCAGATAAGTATGTGTTAATATAAGTATTACATTGCCTGTGATGTTTTGTATTGTCAGTCTTAAAAGTATAGCTCCCCACCATGCTGTGCTAAACACAAATTCCACCAACCTCGGATCTCTTGGTACTTGTGTTAGTATGAGTAAGGAATGTGTGTGTGTGTGTGTGTGTGTGTGTGTGAGAGAGAGAGAGAGAAGTGAGTGTGTGGGAGGAACTCAAAGCAGACCTGGCAGGCTGTCTCTTCTTCACTCCTTTGTCCTGTCTTTGCTTTTCCTCATCATCTCCCTTTCTTCCTAGGCAAGCCTTCTGTGGAACAGATAAAGAGTGAGCATCACACAGCCAAATAAATGTCACGTTAGGAAAAAGCCACACATCAAATAGTATCTCATCAGTATTTAATCAAATACATAAATGTATAGTAGAAAGAAAATGTGTTAAGGGTGCAAGTCATAGGATTCAATGAGGGGAGAAGAGGGGTCAAAGAACAGCTGCATACATTTTTTTAACCATGATGCATTCTCCACCAATAAACAAATGTTCTTGAAGTGGACTAGTAGTTCTGAAGGGTGACTGAACAACCTGTTACATACTTAACAATAAACTAACGGATGCATACAAAAAAAGAGTTAATAATCTTGTGGAGTAAAATGGAAAACCTGACCACTCTTAGTAGTTCTCCTCAGTGCACACTCTACAAGCGTGAGAAGGCAAGTTTAACTCACCTGCACCCAGGGAGACAAACTGTCTGCCTGGTGCATCGGTATTAGCATGGCAGGATCATCATCGGAGAGACGCAGAGTTAATGCTAAAGGTAAATACACACTGTTCTAGTCTGGTGGTGCGTAGTAGAACAGGTATTTAGAGACTATTAGCCACTCAATACTAACCTTCTTTTGATGGGCGGTGCGGCGGGATTTACCCCCGGATGATGAGGACCTTGATGAACGCGATGAGGAGGATCCAGAGTCTGAGGACGAAGTATCACTGGAGGTTGAAGACTGTCTGCCGCTAGCTCTCTTCCCCTGCCTGCCCCTCTCTTGCTTCTTCTCTGCCTCTCTGCCCCCTGGGTGTGAGGGGGGCAGCACAGGCCCCATAGGTTCAAGAAGGATCTTCTTTTCATCACCTTCACTGGCCTTGGAAGAACACCCTTTCCTGACCTCTTCCTTAGGCGTCCCCTTCTCTGCCTGTCTGTCACACTCCATTACATCAACCTTTCCAGTGCTTGGTTTAGGCTTCTCCACAGGCGCCTTGTTTGGTGAAGCGACCTCCGTGTCTGAGTGCTGGAACCCGGAGACAAGGACCCCCCGGCCAACAGATGACTGGGGTGGACCGTGGGTGTCCCGAGAGAGCTGGAGCCCCCCCTGGGTGGTCACCACAACAGACCCCTGCTCCGGTTTGGTGGGGGAGACCATGGATCCGGACGAGGTGTCAGAGAACATGCGGGGCTTCTTGACGATGGGAGGCGGTGAGGTGGTAGTGGCGTCTAAGCGGGGAGGGGAGGAGGACAGCGGTGTATCCCTGAGGAAGCGTGACCTCTTTGAGGCCTGAGAGGACACATTGGTGGCCTGGTCCACTGAAGGCTCTTCAGACCCAACCTGAGATGGGGCAGCACCAGAGACTGGTGGAGAAGTGAGATCCCGTCCACGTTTCCATGGCGGCAGACGACTCTCCTTCTCTTCCTGTCTCTCCTCCTCTGTCTCCTTGTCTCTCTCCCTCTCCTGATGAGTTGCATCTCTGGTGTGGCCCTGGGGCTCTGAGGTGACAGGGACAGTGCTGAGGGTGATGGTGGGCACGGAGACAGACAACAGGGGGAGAGGGTGGAGCTGCGCACCTGACACTGGTGCAGGAACCTCAGGAACAACCAGGGTGTGTCCAGCACTGTTGCCTATGTGAGCAATAGCTCCCCCTGGGAACAAGACACCCCCAACCCCTGCTCCTGGTTTGTTAGCATCTCCTGGACCGGCTTCCACAGGACCCATCTGAGCATCTGAAGAAGCCTCGCCTCTCTTCCGACCCTCACCAAATGCCCCCTCGGACGCCATCTTGCGGGCGAGCAGGGACAGAGGGCCAGGCCGGCGCTGCTGTGAGGGTTCTGGGCTACTGGAGCGGGAGCTGGAGTCAGAGTCCTGCCTCTGCAAGTCTGGAGGGGGGCGGGCCGCCACGCCTGCACCAGCTCCTTCTGGCTCATCCATGTCAGGAGGGCTCTGTTTGGGGGTGTCAGGGAGAGGAAAGGAGAGCTCTGGGGGTGGAGAGGGGGGTGGGGTGGGTTGGCGTAGCTGCATGGGGGGTTGGTGTACCTGCTGTGGGGGGATGTGCTGCGGGGGCTGGAGCTTGCGTCTGGATCTCTCTCGGCCCGCCGGCACACTGGGGGAAGGTTGCTGGGGCTGTGGAGGAGCCTGTCCGCCTCTCCGTGCCCCGGCTGCGGGTCCCCACTCGTCATCCTCCTCACTGTCGTCTTCATCGTCTTCATCGTCATCATCACTCTCTTCCTGAGCGCGGCCAGCTACTGCTCGGGCTGAGCGGCTGAGGTGCAACACAGAGTGGGCAGAGCCGGGCTCCGCTGGGGCTGTTCCTTCCTTCTCTTGGGCACGGGGCATGGGGGGGGGCAGGCCCTGGCGCTCTGGCTCCCCGAGGACACGCACAGACAGGGAGGCCACTGCACGGGGTGGAGAGGGGGTGGTCGGCTCCTCGTTGCCCTGGTGGAGGGAGGGCCGCTGGATCCGGCCTCCAGGACCGTCAGGGGACTCCTGGGGTACAGAGCCTGAGCCAAAGTCTGGCCTTCGAGCAATCATCCCCTGCCCCATCAGCGGTCCTCCTCCTCCTTCCTCCTCGGCCCTGGTCAGTGGTGGTTGGGAGGGCATGGGGCGATGCTGAGGTGGGGGTGGTGGAGGTGAAGGAGGAAAATGTTATGCTGACACATGAAATCTCTCCTCTATTCATGAGTAAAAAAAAAAAATCTTATCCCATTTAACAACAAAAAAAAAAACTTGATTAATGACTATCAAGATCTAGTGGGTTAATGTTCAAGAGAATATAACCTGTGCCTTTGAGGAACGTGTTCAGCTTGTTAGCATCCGCTTTTGTGTGTATGCCCATTGAGGTTTCTGCTTTTGTGTGTGTATGTATGCATATGTTGGGGTTACTAACCATGTCTGGGTGATAGGGAGCGCTGTCATTGCCCTCTGTGTGGTCCTCCTCCTCTGGGCCTGCCGGGCTTTCTGTCTCAGGGAGAGGAGACAGAAGAAGAGGGGTCAGAAGTCAGGGGTTAGCCAAAAGCCACACACTCCATTTATTCTGTAACAAAGGCATCTTCTGTCCGTTGGTGGCAGGGTGAGATTCTGTACTACACCTCTAATAGTAGAGGGTGAAGCTAAGACTGCAAAACCTGCTAATCTACTGCACAATAAATCAACAGAAATACATACAAAAATAGTTACTAATCCTTTGGAGTAAAATGATCACAATATAGGAAAATATTAAATCCTGGTCCATTCTTATTAGTTCTCCTCAGTACACACTGCATCAGCGTGAGAAGGCAAGATTAACTCACCTGCACCCAGGGAGACAAACTGTCTGCCTGGTGCATCGGTATTAGCATGGCAGGCTCATCATCGGAGAGAATACTCAAATTGGAGAGGGCATATGTGGTATGAGAGGTGTTATGGAAAATACATTCATAGAACTATTTTCAGGTTATACACTCTCATATGACTGATACAACTTGTGTAACTACTGTGATTACATTTTCTCTTGCCACACCTCTAAAGTTCTATAGCCATTGTTCTAAGAAGCACTGTAAAATTACCATGTGAACAGCGGTAGTTTCGGACGGAGTGGTGAGAGAGAGCAATAATGGGGGGACTGGCGCATCCTGCCAATAGGTGTGAAATGTTGAACGCCGATTAATCAGTAAGAAAGCGCTGACTGATCAGTGAGAGAGTCTCCCCATTGTTCATTCTCTCCCGCCCTTTCTCACGTAAGCACAAGCCCATCAGCCGATAGATTTGGCGGCGACTCCCATTATGTTCAAACTGTATAAAAGACAAACCTGATCATTGTCTCTTTAGACTTGTGCTGAACGGACCCCCAGATCTACGCTGGGCTGCTGTTACGCTCTCGTCTCTTGTTTGCAAGCAATAAATACCGGACTCATATATTGTGGCTACTCAGGACTTGTTTCATGATTCTTACCTCCGAAGAGCTAAAGTACAGAGTGGTAAATCCTAGACTTCCACCACAGAGGCCAATAAGGAGATCGCTGCAAAGGTGTTAACTGCACACAGATTTGGGAACCCCATTGTATATTCAATCATGGGTTACTGCACTAAGCTATGGGGTGCTGTCTGCACTAAGCTATGGGGTGCTGTCTGCACTAAGCTATGGGGTGCTGTCTGCACTAAGCTATGTGTCCACTATTCATATGCGTGCAGTAACTGCACTAAGCTATAGAGGGCCATTAGTCCACTGTGCAGTCTGGAGTAGCTGACCTGTGTCAAACACTTAAGCTGCCCTTGGTTTAACGTGTCTAGTACAATGGGCCAAATGGAAAATATAAATCAATGTATTGGATGTATTAGACTCAGGTCTGGCAGACTGCCTGGATAACTGAACATATTGAAATCATTCTTAACACATTGTACAGCAAATTTGACATATCAATGCTGTGAGTATGTTTTCAGTAGGTAGTGGGCTGACTGGATGTCTCACCATCGGCCTCCGCAGCTTCCCGTGCCTCCCTCTCCAGCCGCTGCCGGAGGAGCTCCTGCTGCTTGGCCAGGTATTGCTTTATAAAGCTGTTCTGACTCATCTCCTCCCCAATCTGCACAGATGGGAGCAACATAAACAATGAAAACCAGGGGGAAGAGAATACAAACATGACACATAGTGTGTGTGAATTCAATTCAACAACACACATCATTGTGATAGATGGTACCTGCCTGTTATGATGTACATGTAATGTGATGATAATGTATCAAAGTGTGACAATATATTCTTGGTATCCCCATCCCACCTAAAGTAATTTCTTAGAGCATTCCCAATGCCTCTTTCCTGAATACTATTTTTAATACTATGTCAGCTAGTCTGTCTCCAACATGTTGTGCATTAGTTGATTGGGTTCTTACCTGGGAATTGGGCTGGAGCCCCATATGAGGAGTGGATGTCCTCTGTAGGTTCTCCAACATCAGAGCCTGTAGAAACAACAGAAATATCCATGAACAGAAACCAAATATTATACTGTTTATATTATTACTCGAGTGAAAGGGGGCTCTAGTTCTCCTCAGCACACACAGCCACTCAGGTCAGTGTGAGAAGGTGAGTTTAACTCACTTGCACACATGGAGACACACTGTCTGCAAGGTGCATCAGTATTAGCATGGCAGGCTCATCATCGGAGAGACACACAAGCACTAAACACACTCCATATACATTGCAGCAAAAACTGACCAAAGTACCTGAGAGATAAAAATGTGTTCCAAAGGAGGCCAAGAATGTGAAAGCAAAGATCATTGCAGCAAAGCAGCATTCTTGATTAGACTACAAACAGGTGTTCCCTCTGCAACTGGACATGGTAGAGATGCTGCATAGTGGACTGCCATGGTCATTGAGTCAGATCCCCTCAGATCCTCTCTTTTGAAGAGTCTTCTGTGTGTTGAGATAATCTTCTAATGTGAAGAGCAGACCAGGTTTATCCTCTAATAAGTGGGGGATGTGAAAAGCTGGGACCAGTTCATTGGTTAACTGTGTGGGAGGATGGACCAATCAAAGCATCGTTTGTGTAATGTCTCAGGTCATTGATTTGAGCATGCCAGTTTCGATGGCTTATTCAAAGACAAGAACAAGCACAAATGCATAAATTCACATCTAAATGTGTGAGAATAGAACATTTCCACACTTGAGAAATGGACATAGCGTGCAATAGATACAAATCAACGCAACTTTAGTTGACGAGATAATTTGTGGCATCACATTCGGCTAGCAGTAATTAACAGGCTACTCACTGCGATTTTATTCATGTATTTTACTAAAATCAGGAGTAAAATGTATAATAATGCACAATCTGCAAAATACCCATTTCAGACCAAAGCCAAATAGTTTATCTACAGCAAGGCTATTAACCCCCCATCCCTAACAAATACTCCTCTCTACAGGACCATTGCCATCGTGCACGTTGTTTACACTGGGCTGCAAACTTACAATCGGAATACCTCAAATACCTCGTTCTATGTGCGTTCCTATTTCTAGGTTACTTTGCTCATTCATCGACTCATTCTTAGCAATCATTGATATTTACATCTGACAGCTGCAAACCCTTGTACTGTAACTACAGTATCACGGGCATGCGCGTCCCCATCCCCCTACCTTCCCCTCCTCCTCCTCCTCCTCCTCCTCCTCCTCTCGTTCACTACAGAGCGCGGGCCCGACAGCAACTCAAAAATACAGGAGATGGCTAACGAGCTAGCTAGCGATTCACAACACTCAGCTTAGGCCTTCTGACTTGGTAGTGCAACACAGCACAACTTTGCAGAGTGATTTACAATAATATATCTGTAATTGACAATTTAGTTGAGTATTGGCGATTAGCTTGTTAACTGAACATAACCCCATTGCACACTATGGTGCGTAAAACCTGTGCGTTCCCGCTCCGGCATAACCACCGACACGACACGGCCTCTAACCCCACTCTCGCCTCTTGCTGAACTTGACCAGCCTCTTTGTAGAAACACAGAACCTGTGCTAAACTTACCCCTTTTAGTCGCTTTATGAGTGCACTTTTCTGTCCGCTTTTAGGAAGCCTTCGTTGCTCCAAAGCGAGTTTCAAATCCGCCACACGGAGCGAATGTAGAGGTTTACCATCCAGCGTTACATCTTCAAGTTCCGCCATTTTGCTCTCCCTCAGCTCTCTGGCGTTCTCCGCAGACGTCATAGTTCGGAGATCTCCGGAGGGTGGAGAGGAGTTCGGCTTTCCCATTTGTCAACAGACACAGTACAACTAGTTGCTCTGTCATGAACCAATAACGTTTATTTTGGATCTAAAAGCAGAATTATCAGGTCACGGACAGACATTACTGAAATTGAGATAATTGCTTACTGTACGTAATGTTTTATCTATAGACGTATGTATTGTCTCTCAATGTGTCAATGCATTTACAATATATAAAATACACTCAATGCTATAATCCCAGTAGTGTTGTATGTGCTTAATAAAAACAACACTCATACAATATTATTCAGGCATAGAGCTGGAATAGAAAAAGGGTTAGAAAATCTCTTCACTAATGTATTTACTAATGTACAAATCCGTATGCTTACGCGTATACGCCCGTAGAAACGTTCATTAAAAAACTCCCAAACAGACAAAACATGTAATCGAAAAATTGTATTTGTGCATTTTTTGGAGGGGGGGAAAGTCATTTGACAAGCATCGGAGTAGTGTTCGACTTGTATACTGGGGAAACGACCCATGCCTCATTTAGCCAAGGATTCCAACAAAATCACTTAGTGTAAAAAAAAAAACAAATACAAAAAAAAAGCTGTCAAAAATACATTCTGGTACAAAAAACAACACATGAACAATTATAGCTTAATCAAACTGTAACTGCTCTTCTCCGTTGTACAATTTAATTCACGATGTGAAAACGTCCCTGGTTAAATATGTGCATATATAAAATAAAGCAACTTAAAGCCATGCAGATCTTAAAGCAAATACGAAAATGATCAATAAATATGATGGTTATTTGATGATGATGTTTTTCTACATAAGGCCGTCTGACTATGGATGTGAGCAGGTATTCTGCCTTAATACTGCTGCCCTCCACTAGGTGGCATTCAAAGGCAAAACACATTGGTAGTTAGACCTCTCAGTATTTTTTGGCACTGATCCTCAATGGCATTTTGTCCATTTCATCCTCATATCACCAACCTACCAATGTTTCTTGAGACAGCATTTGTGAGCCTATGGGTGGTCGAGATTAGGGTTGCAGACAGGAGGAGAGAAACATGGGAGGTGGTGTATGTGCAGAGAGATAGAGACAGGGTGCAGCCCATATGACTGATGGCTCACTAGCTCTCTTTGTCAATGGAGAGTAAACACAAAGGGGCCATTATGTCTAGAACCTTCTACCTGTATAGAGAAGACAAAAACACACTCCTGCTATGAACGGTGTGGGTGTGTGTGTGTGTGACGAAAATGCTTAGTGTCTTTATGGGAAATGGAAAAAGAAGGTGAGAGGGAGAAGTGTGTGAGTGAAAGTAAGACAGGTGAAGACACGTACAGTAAACCTGGCAGACAGGTTTTTCACTCAGAGCCAGCCATGACCGTGGGAAAGAACACAGTCCCTCTTGCTCCACCAACCTCCCACAGCAGGTCACTCTCAAAATCTTGTTGTGCTTGCAAAACCCACAGCAACTGTTGTAAAGAGACTACTCTCATACCCCCTTTATACTGTTGAGATGAGTTGTGCTGACCTGGTTGCACATCCACCATCTTTTTGTGACAGTGCTGGATAGGGACAATGTGAAAAGAATGTATCCGAGAAATATCAGACCCAATCCAGTGCGGTTCAAGTTGGCCTTGTAGTGTGTAAAGCTCTTAGATCTATCATATCATCTTATCTCCTTCCACCATCTCAAAAAGCAGTAACATTGCTTTCCTTCACCACAACCAGCCTCACAAAAAATGTCAACTCAATGAGAGGTAAAGAGAATGTTGTTTCACACTGACTTCAACAGGGATGTAGTGGTAACAAAGAGAAAAGTGGGTAAACTCGATATACCAGTTGAGATAAGGGGTTTTGCATCAATGTAAACACTAATGCTAGCAATGCTAGTGTAGCCTAATCACTGGTCTTCAACGCAACACCAAAACCAAACACACAGTAATGCTACCACTGCACATCTTCCAGACCCGCCAACACATTCACGTTCTCATCAAGTTCTCTGTCCGCTATCGTAATAACAATAATACCACATTGTGAGGCTGACTTGCTATCTTTTTAAATTTTTTAGAAAAGGGATGAGAGTTGCAATAAATAGAGATGAAATGATAAAGAAAATAATGGTTGTGTCAATGAAGAGAAAATGTGGCAAGTGAACATCACTAGGCTCCATAACAGGGTGGTCCACCTGGACAGTCAATAGTGTAATAAAGAGGGTTCAAATATTACCCAACCAAACATCCACCAATAAGTTATCAGGACACACAAGACAAGTGTGCTTAGCACCAAAGCACAAAGGTGAGTATAAAAAGAAAGGCCAACCAACACACATACATACATGAACACAAACACACAAAATCTAGTTGAGTGACAATGAGGCACAGATCTCAGTTCTTCCCCACTGAAATTCAATGATTACACCGCTATGCTTCAAACTTCAAACCATTCAATTAAACAATAATAACACATAACAACTAAGGCAAATAGGGAAAATGTATGTAAACAAGTTAAGAGAAGAGGAAATATTGTCAAGATATTTCTGCAAGCCTCTGAAGCAGGCCAGAGAAGCCAGCTGCATGCTGGGATAGTTGGGCCACACGGTCCACCATTTCCTGTGTGGCAGAGACTGATGGGTAGTTTTGGGCTGCCCCCTTTGTCGCCACGACAACCGCCTTCAGGGCCTGACACAGCCTGCCCCCTGAGGTTGTGACCTGCAGAAAAAGACGAGTGATTGAATATGGACACGCCGCTAATAAAATGTTACTTGAATTTATTTTCTGACATGAACCTGAACCTCACAGGGTTATCTATCATATCAAATCCTAGATTTAGCATAAAACGTGTGTATTTGTGTTTACCTTAGCCCTAAGGTCAGGAGATGTCAGGAGGCGGGAGAGTGTGTCCCCAATGAACACCAGCTTGTGTGCCGTCACAATCAGACTCTTCCCCCGGGACACAAAGACCCGAGGCGGCTGGTTCCCCTGAACACTGCTGAAGAGCACATCGATGGAGTCTGCCAGGCAGGATAGATGGGACAGACTCTGAGAAGAGTAGAAGGACAGCAACTCTGAGTCCTCCAGAGAGAGGGAGACGGGCAGAGGGGAGGGGCTCAACTGGAGAGATGGAGATAAAATAGAGAGACACAGACAAAGACACATAGTGAGATAAAGCCAGCACTGTGAGGATGAACATCGTAGCTCATTCTCTGCAACTCATTGTCCGATGGCCACCATTGTCTATTATGTAAAAGTCTTAGAATCACAGATGACCTCTTGTTGTTGCGCCTGTGACGCAACTTAAGTCAACAGAAAGAGAGAGAAAATGCAGACTCAGGGAGAATGCAGACACTGAGAGAAAGTGACAGACACGTGAGATTTAGATTTAGCAAGGTTCCAGTTGGGTAAACAGGGGCAGTAGATCTAGGCAGGTTCAGACTGGATAAAGAGGATAAACAGAGCAGGTTTACTGTCAAGGTACATCAATGACTAACGATCAGTAAACACACTGAGTGAATCAATGACTAATCTAAGGACTTGACTTTTGTCTGTGTGTGTGTGTGTGTGTGTGTGTGTGTGTGTGTGTGTGTGTGTGAAACTAAGTATGATGTGTGAGAATGTGTGCGTGTATATATAGATTTATATCAGATCCTACAAGCTGTACAGAACTCATACCACCCAGGCTGAGAAACTGTGAGAATGAGTGTGTGTGTGTGTGTGTGTGTGTGTGTGTGTGTGTGTGTGTGTGTGTCCGTCCGTTTTACCCGTGGCTCTGTGTGGTGGACGGTCTGGCCTTGCCCATTCTCTGTCTGGGCATCTGGTAAAGGCTCTGGCTTTCCCTGGGGAGGGAAGGATAGAAATAAATCATTTTAGCTGCCAAAGAAAACCATTGAGGTTCAGAACAGATGCAGTCCATGGCCACGCATGTAGCAGCATAGGAAAAGCTAAAGTACATAATGTACAGTAGATAGTGAAGCAGAAGTAACAGACTGAGGAGGACAGTAAAGTATAGAGCCATGTCAACATAGAATACTGCCAACGTGCCACCACTGCTAACTAAGAAACATCTTGTGTCACAGTGCCTCTCCTCCAGTCTGCAAGCCATTCTCTTTGTTTCTGACAATGTTTTATTCTCTTTTATTGTAATGTAGTATTTTCTGTGTGTTAATCTGTGTTAACTAATAAACTGAACAAACAGAACTAGAAATGAGAAAAGAAGCCCAAGAATCAGAGACTGACCTGTAGCTTCACATATCCCACGCTGTCTCCAACCGGTAAGGGGGCTGGAATGGGTGTGAGGCCAATTCCTGCATACTCATTCCCATGCTCTTCTCCATCACTCTGCCCCACTGTGAGGGTCACAGAAGGTGGGGCAGGGGGCAAAGGGAAAGCTGGCTGTGGGGTCGGGGGCAGGGGTCTCTCCTGAATCCAGCTCCCCTTGCGTGCCCCCATACCACCCACTACCGGCTTCACTTCTGTCACAGGAAGGGCAGGCAAGGGCCTCCGGGACAGGGAATCCTGAGATGGTAGGCGGGGCCGCACCTGCGTCTGAAAGAGGATGGTGGTGTCCTCCAGGGCCCGTTGGACCAATGAGAGCAGGGAATCAGACGGGGAGGTGTTGCCACATGCAGATAAGGCCGGTAGAAGGTCTGAGAGCCGGACCCAGGCCTGCTGGAGGGGCAGAGGAGGGTCACCCACCACGCTTGCCTTCCAGATGGACAGGATCTCAGCCAATGAGGTGGCCAGGTCCCGTGAAGAGACTGAAGAGGCGGAGCTCAGCACGGTTTGGACGAGGCTAGAAAGTGAGGTCCTCCATTGGACATCCCCTGAGCCGTTGCTGGAGACGGAGAGGCGGCGGATGGAGGAATTGGAGGACGACGAAGAAGGAAGGATGTCCAGGGTAAGAGCAGGCATGTCGTAGATGCCACAGTCGGGCTCTGAGGAGTCACCGCTGAACTGAAGCCCATCACTGTCACCTAGTGGAGCTCGTTTGCCTGGGCCAGGGACGGAGTAGACCTGGCCATGCTCGGTCTCCTCCACAGGGAGAATGGGAGTGAGGTCCCCTAGGGCCATCGGCAGGCCTGGGAGGGTGGGCACGCTGTAAACATCTTCCTCTGCTTCATCCACTACACACGCCGAAATGTTGTAGGTTTGCTGCTGTTGGAGGTCCGACGACACGTTTAGTGTTACGGTGGGAACATCGTAGACCTGAGAGAAAGAGAGATGTCAGTCCTTTAAGGAAGCATTGTACTCTGTATTCCCCGCAGACCTTAAAGGTTAAATAGACAAAATGATGTAATCATGGCCTTTCCTCAGGGCACTGTGGGTCAATTACTCTGTGCATGCTAACATGCTTATAGCATAGCATAACAGAGGTTTATATTAGTGACATGAAATTAAATTAAAGCTTTTTTATTCACTCACTTTTCTGAAAGTGAAATCCATTAAACAATAATCAACTTTGAATGGCCTGACAAATTATTGTTAAACAAACTGTTGCTACTACTGTTATTACTTTTATGACTATGTATTATCTCAATACCTTTCTTTATGAATGCTATAATCCCACTATCTTTGTATGTGTGAATGTAGTGAATGTACAGACGGGGAAGATGGGGGAGGAGGCAGCACAACCCGGCTGGCATTACATGACAACTGCAGACAGATGGGTGTGACAGGGAGAAAATAGCAGCAGAAGTCAGACTAGACAGACAGGGTTGCAGCAGACAGGGAAACAGGTGTGGTCCTGTCTATAGGAGGGGCAGACAGAGAGAGAGAGAGAGAGTAGGGGGGAGGGAAGAACAGGTGAAGGAATGTCCTGAATAAAGCAAGAGAGAGAGAGAGAGAGGGAGAAAGAACAATGGTATTTTGTGGAGATCCTCACCTCTGACTCTTGGTCAGCATGAGGGGCAAGAACACGGGGGGTGTTGTAGATGTTGTCCTCGTCACAGAGTGCTGATGGGGCTGTGCGCTGCCACCGACTGGTGGGAGGGGTATCATACACCTACCAAACCAAGCACAAGATTATAACATTTCTCTTGGAAAGCACAAGATCACAATGACATAACCTGGTGACGGGATGAGAGAGAAAGAAAGACAGAAAGAAAGGCTGTAAAGAGAGAAGAGCAGTGACAGTTCTACTTCAGTTTCCCTCTCACCTGATCATGGAGGCTTTCGTCATCTGGATCCTCACACACCCTGTTCTCCCCCTTCTTATTCTGCATCATCTGTTCGTTGTTCTTCTTCTCATCCACCATCCGGCCATCTTTTGTCCTCTCCTCCTTGGCCTGGGTGACCCCCCTCTGTTTCTCCTCCTGCTGCAGGGTTACAGGAGTTGAATGGGGAGAAGAGACAATGGCGGGTTGAGACGTGGACGCAGGTATGGACTGCTGCAAGTCTTTCCTGGTAACTCCCCTTATTGGAGGTGCTGGCGGAGGGGGCTTGCGGGCAAAGTTTGGGGATCCTGACACCCTGCCCTGGCCTGCTCTAGCCAGTAGAGGGGATCCCCTGTGAGAGGCAGGACTCAGCTTCCCCCGGGCAATGGGCGGGGTGGAAGGGACACCCTTTGGCTGAGGTCTAGGGGATCCCTGAGCAGGGGATGGTGCCTGTTTGTGTGACCCCAGAGCCGATGCTGGGGACACGTACCCCAAAACAGTTTCGTGATCATTTTTTGGAATCCTGTGAAGCCCTGCCCCCACAGGGGTGGGGGTCTGATACATCCCTGGAGTCTCCTGTGCTGGTGCTGGTTTAGACTGAGGAGTGAGGGGGGTTCTGTTAGCCAGCGAGGGGCTGCTGCTGCCCTGGGATGGAGCCACATCATGAACCCTGGCGCAGGCAGGTGTGACCTGATTAGAAACAACACCAGCTGCACCTCCGGTTGGGGTCTGATAGACATCCTCGCTGGGCAATACGATGCCCCTGGGAACTAGGTAACAGTCATCCATGTGGCTTGCTGCCACTGTTTCCCTTGGGACCAGGTAGGTGGTGTCCTCCGGCCCCTCCACTGCCCTGGGCATCCCACTGGGGGCGAGGTAAACAGACTCGGGTGCAAGACCTCCTGGTGTTCTATGATGCTGGGTAACCAGAGGGGTGGGTGTTGTAGGGGTCTGGTAGAGGGTTCCTACGTCTGTCCCCCTCCCCCTGAGAGAGGGAGAGCGTGGGCGCCCAGCCACCCCCACGTCCCAATCGGGCCGAGGGCGGGTGCCAGAGCTGGAGCGGGAGCGTGGGCGCCCTCCCTCAGACCGACGGAGCTCCCCTGGCCTGGACGCAGGCACTGCCCCTGGGCTTTGATACAGGGTGTCCCCCTGGCTGGGTGGGGTACGATAGACCCCATCCATGTCATCTGTGGACACAGCTGTGCGGGCCAGCGGGCTGGGGGAGAGGTACACAGAGTCCTCACTGGGGGCTCGCCGGGGGTCCGTCCCCGGGGCAGGAGCAGTCTGTAGTAGGCGGAGGCGGTTGGCGGGGGCAATGCCCTGCCTGCCATGCAGGGAGCAAAGCCACCAGCCCGGCCCCCCTCCATGCTCCTGCTCCAGAACCATCAGGATGTCCCCCTTCCGGAAGGCCAGTTCTTCTGGGCTCTCTGCCGCATTGTCAAACAGGGCCTTCGCCAGTACCGTCTGAGAAACAGCCAGGGGGGGAAAATAAATTACACACAACTGTAACTAACGTCGTCACAGAGACTGAAAAAGACAACCCCTAAACTCACTCTGGTAAGCAGTAACCAAGCACACATCCACAATACCGCACACAGAAAAGTACATTGACATGATGCCCAGTCAGAGAATAGCTGATTGTTAATGATGCCAATAGAGAGGTGGGGCCGGGGGAGGGAAAGATGCCAAAAGAACCAGTGGTGCCTGTGTCTGTGTCTGTGTCTGTGTATGTGCCTGTGTGTGTGTCTGTGTCTGTGTCTGTGCCTGTGTGTGTGTAAAAGAATGATCAGTAGTAAACAGAGTACACATACATCATAAGTGAGTGAATGTGGACCACAACAAGAGCAGAATCACTGCATGGTTACTGCACGCAGTGCATACAATAGAGAGAGTGAATCAGAAAGAGGGAGACAGTGAGAGGAGGTCAATGATTAAAAAGACAAGAGGAGTAAATGGTAATGAGTAAGAAGAAAGGGAGGGGGAAGGGGAGCACATCTGTCCCTAGTTTGAGATCTAATTGCCATCCCTCTGTCCTCCTCGAGCTCTCTCCTTTTCAAAACCAAATCCCCTGGGGACAAGCTACCCAGTCAGTCAAGCTGAACCAAGAGTTTCATTCTAATCTCACTGGCAGCAGGGTCATGTTCAATAGGGCAAATAGGAGGAAACGTTTTGAAATTGAGGAAATGCTACATGAAATTGTCCAATTAGAGCACATATTATTTTTGTTGTCCTACTTTTGAGGCTGACTGAACACAACTATGAGCAAAATGATAGGAGCAAGTGGTGTGTTCCAAAGGGGAAAATGTTCATCTAGAAAAGTAAGCCTAATGAAGGGCTGACAGAAAAGTTAATACAGAATGATTTATTTGAATCTGAACATCCTGTAATACTCCACAATAAACCAATGGCTTTTCTACAGCAAAACTGTACTGGGTCACACGGTCCTTTCAATGCCCTTATCCAAATTAGAAGTACACAGATTAGTATACTTACTGAAAGGGCCATCTTCTCTCTGCCTCAAACAATGCACTTGAGCTCCTGTCGCGATGTTGGTCCGGCTCAGGGGCAGTCAAGGTCCTCCATCTAAATCCAATGAGCACTCAGCTGTGTCCGAATGATCCGTGTACATCTGTTCAAGAACGACATCACCAGCCGCCCTATGTGAAGGCAGTCCTGATCTAGCAAAATAATGATGAGGTATTGTTAGCATCACTTCATCAACAACAACAACATAACATAAATAGATATATCTGACAAATGATAAGTACATGTTAGTATAACTTTAACAACAACATAACACAAATAGGCATTTTACTAATGGGGCTCACAACACCAATGCAATATTCTAACTATCTATGCATACCACTGTAAATGTGGCAACGACTAGCTACACCACTATCCCCTCAGTCTCACATGATATGATTACCTTTTACGTCTAATTCCTAGGAGAGCACTAATTTCGGGCAGCCTAAATAAGTTTAGTTTGTAAATGGTTGTAATGTGAGTCAAATCCATTTTTAGAAGCTGTCAGTCTAAATGCTGGAATATAATGGAACGTTTCAGTTAGGAAACATTGTTAAACAATCAGTTTCCCGTCAATTAATTATATTTCTATCATAATTGTATCTTCAGATCAGTAAGAAAACTCACAGAAAATAGATTTAAAAACACTGGAACCACGTTTTATAGCTACGTCGTTAGCTCGCTATAACTATGGTACGTTCTTGTTCCAGGGATTAGTCGGATCCGCTATCCGAAAAGAGACTAGATCAGCTTAACCACAGATATCATAATAAAATCATGTGTTATTATAATAGTGTAAGCCTAACTTTTCCACTGAGGGAAAAACATTTGATTAGTACAGTTAGAAATGCCAAAAAAATCGCAAGCTACCCGGTTTACCAAATCGAATGCACAAAACAAAAGGGAGAATGAAATCAAATTCTCATAGCAAGCAATTTTTCTGTGTAGCTACAGTAGCCAGCTACAAGACGACCAAAGAAATCTAGCTAGCTAGTATTCTTAGTGTACCTACCTTTGACGCAATTTCATTTCATGCTCAAGAGAAGAAAAATACATCGAACACTCTCCAGTAATTTCAGCGGAGGATGCGCCATGGCCGACTGTTCAACGTTTAGCCCTTCTTCGGGACCTCGCCTGCTCCTCTATGTCCTTCACATGCACTGATCTCCGAGAACAGGACCGGTGGAAGCAATCACCGGAAGGATACGCGAACACTTTACCACAGCCATTTATCATTTTTATCATAACAACTAACAGAGTATGAAATGATTGTGTTTTTGCACGTTAATAACGCACTGGAGACTAATCTCTTAATGATTTAGTACTACGTTTTTGCTATCCTGTAGTACAATGTTTTAGCCAATCAGAATTAGACGTAGATCGTTTATTGCTTCCGTCTACTGGGTAAAAGGTGACTTTGATTTGAGCATTACTAGAAACCTACAACAACACGTTGCACGTTATTGAATTGAGCAAAGGTAAGATCTATGCTCTTTATTTAGAAGATAACAGTAAACTACATGTAAGTTAGAAACTTCATAAGAAGCTGAAATAGCACTAATAGCCACACGTATACGTAACCTCAAACAGAGCAATATAGTCGGTTACTTGAGTCTACTAACTGCTGCAAGAGAGTCACACTTATAGACAAAGTTGCTTTTCAAAACGGATCAAGTATTTCCCCCTAATGCTCTAGCAATACCACTAAACGATGGTGTTGTATTCAATACTTGTGTCTCTTATTTGTTTTTTTTTATGCTATTTTTCCAGGTAATGTTGAGGTGTGTTAGTAGATGCCTTTTGGCCAATTCTGTCTCTGGTCAAAGAAAGATGTCTCAAAGTAGTCTTGCTGGAAAGGTAGCCATAGTGACTGCCTCCACAGATGGGTAAGGATGTGGCAAGCCTCTGTGTGTGGATGTACAGTAGCTACAGCATTTTCTTATAGAAAATAGTTTTAATGCACTCAATACTAAATGCCTTGATCTTCTACTGACTGTGTAGCTTGTGCTTCTCTCAGGATTGGTCTGGCTGCAGCAAAAGCCCTCGGCCAAAGAGGAGCTCATGTTGTTGTAAGCAGCCGAAACAAGGGAAATGTTGACAAGGCTGTGGCGTTATTGCAGAGTGAGAACATACAAGTGACGGGGACAACTTGTAATGTCGGGAAAAGTGAAGACAGAGAAAGACTGGTTAACATGGTAAAGACTCCAAACCCTAATTTACACTACAGGGCCAAACCGAGCTGAGCTGAGCTAACCTGTTCTGTGCTAGCCTGCCTGGTTACACATCCACCATAGCTGCTGGAACTCTGCTGAAAAGGACAATGTGAAAATAATATTTCAGAGCCAATGTGTAAAGAATCAGAATGTGACATAAAAGTGTGGCAAAAGTCCAGACCTGAGTCAATGTGGTATGTTTTCTTTCAGTTGCTTTAGGATATTTAATCATGCTTGTCAAACAAATGAAGAGCAGGACATATACTCATACACAACAACTTGAAGAAGAGCCAATTGGAGTACAAAAGAACATTATACACATTAAAGAATGCTGTGCATAAGTCCACAGGGCCATAAACGTATGCATTACTGTCTGCAGCACTCTGAGGGTACCCCAGAGCCAGGCATAAACTCAATTTCATTATCCTTCTGTGTTTTTTTTTAGACAGTGGATCAGTGTGGTGGTGTGGACATCCTGGTTTCCAATGCAGCGGTCAACCCTTTCTTCGGGAACATTATGGACTCCACCGAGGCAGTCTGGGATAAGGTGCACAAACGTGTCCTAAAAAACTTTAAGAAAGCTGGACCCATGATTTGATGCATAAACATGGGTTTAATGTCTTGCTAGTAAAAGACATGCTAATTTTAAATGTAGGGAAACACAGTGGAAGAAAAGACTTAGAAAATCCAGAAGAGACAAAGAAAGCCAGCCTGTATATTGAAACATGACTTCACTGAACTATATACCGTACAGAACCTTCAGCTGAACGGCTCTTCCACAGGCAGCACATGGAAATACATTGCACCATGCGTGTTGTACTGTACCATCCAAAATAAGCTCTGCTGCTGTAGATTCACTGTGTATAGTTTAGTAAAGTATTTTTCCAATAACCAGTCATTTTACAGCAAGTTATTATGACATTTCTATTATTGGTTTTTTATTGATCATGTATTTTTCAATTCAATTCAATGTCTTGCTGCTGAGCTTCTTGTTCACATCATGTCACTAATGGGATTTCACCCCAACCTTCCACTCAGATCCTGGATGTGAATGTAAAATCAGCCTTCCTTCTAACCAAACTTGTGGTACCTCACATGGAGAAGAGGGGGTAAGAGTGTGAGGGGGTATGGGAAATTTGGAATGGAGAGAATCATATAACAAATGGGAGATAACATAGGGTATATATAATTTTGTCTTATAAACATTAAGCTTTATTTCAGATGCCAGACTGGTTTTGTACTATTGTTTAAAAAAACAGACTGTTCCATGATGGACCTGTTTGTTTTGTTTTCAGGGGTGGGAGCTTAGTATTCGTGTCTTCTGTTGCAGGGTACCAGCCTATGCAGGTGAGTGATGGGGTAGGGTTGCTTACCTTCCTCTTTATGATTGCTGGTGTGTAAAGTATGTGCTTTAATGTGCATTGTTACAGAGATCCTCTCTTTGGACCCCTAGGCTCTAGGCCCTTACAGTGTGAGCAAGACAGCCTTGTTGGGACTGACCAAAGCACTGGCCCCAGAGCTTGCCCAAAGCAACATTCGGGTCAACTGCGTGGCTCCTGGCGTCATCAAGACCCGCTTCAGCACCGCTGTGAGGACCCCCACACACACACTATTTTTGGCATACACCTTGACTTTATCCTTTATTATTCTCTTTCTCAACTCATAAGTCATGTGTTCTCCTCACATTTGCCCTTCACCCTCTGTCTTTCCCTTCGGTTCACAATCACATGATTTAATTTTTATCTTAAGGTGTGATTTCTCTTCCCCTTCCACCAGCCTTTGGCTCGAATGACCCTCTTACCCAACATACATTTAGGCGTTTGCCCTGTTATCGCTGCATATCCTGTTTTTTTTTTTTTGTCATGTAGACTGATGATTCTATGCTCTTTTTCTCAGTTGTGGAAGAATGAAGACATTGCTGACGAGTTCAAGAAGCAGCTTTGCATTAAAAGGTTCTGCTTACTTAATGTATTTTCATACAAGTGTAAGCGTTTCACTGAGTCAGCTAATCTGTCATTTTGAATTTACCGTATGTATTGTTGTTGTATTAGTGTCTGCAAAAACGTCTCAAGTCTCTCTAGTTTGACAGATGTGTTAGAATTAGAGTATGAAACAGTGATATTATTGTGTCAATGGTTTACCATGTGTGGTACAATGGTCTGCAGTGCTGCTCTCGTGCCTAGAGTAAGTCTTTTGTTTTGTATAATTCTGACAGGATTGGAGAGCCTGAGGAGATTGGTGGAGTGATAGCCTTCCTGTGCTCAAATGAAGCCTCCTACATCACTGGGGAAACCATCACTGTGACCGGAGGGATGAATTGTAGACTGTGAGACTCAAAGAAAATATACTGTTTTTAAGAGAAAGTAAGAAATGGACTGTGAGAGTGGACAATTAAATGAAAAATTGCATCCTCTGGAACATTCTTAACATCTGATGAGATTAAACGAAGAAGAGGTGGAGACGAAGCCTGTCTTGAAATCATCCCTGATTTATTACTGTGATTTCATTTGTGTGTTATAGACCCAGATGGTAAGATAATAAACGTTATTAGAAAATACACGATTCAAAAAGGGCATATTGAAATGCCACAAATCAATAGATTCAGCAAAAATCAACAGACTTTATTCTGTCCAGCCCTTCCAATTGGGCAAATTTGCTTTGAATCATGACACAATATCCTATTTCACACTGTAAGCATCTTTGAACTTATCACCCTTAAAACTAACAAGCAGAATTATATAGGATCAGAGTTCTGAATGTCATCAACCCATTTATAGCACAGTTCCACAAGTTTCTTATAAACCAATTCAACCCCTGTCATTTGGAGATCTATTTGTAGCATGCTGCTTTGATTGTTGTACTGAATTAACACCAACATGGGAAGAGGGGGATCACAAAATAAATGTTGCATGATTTACAAACTACAAGAAATCGTTCAGCAACATGAACATGTATTACAGCTTATGTAAAAACAAGGAAACATTTTAGTAGTAGGTATATTGAACTGCATTCATCCAAATGGTCAAATACTTAGGGTGTGATGTACAAAAGAAATGAGGTACAACAGGTTTGATGAAATAAGCTGGGTGTGTATCATGTCAATGAAGTGTTCAGAAACATCTTCTCACTTAACGAAAAGTAATTCCTATATAATAGTATGCATGTATGTGTCAGTGCAAATGTGCAATGTCATTGGAGAGTGTCACTGGTGCAGATTCAGGTGATGATCTTCCCGGCCTTCCTCTTGCACCTCCCGGTGTAGAGCTAGTGCTGGGAGCTCACAGCCTGTGATGAACTTGGCCGTTTTCACCACCCTCTGCAGAGCCTTACAGTCGGAGGCGGTACAGCTGCCGTACCAGGCAGTGATACAGCCGGATGATTGTCTTTATGGTGCACCTGTAGAAGTTTGTGAGGATCTGGGGGGCCATGCCAAATTGTCTCAGCCGCCTGAGGAAAAACAGGCGTTGACGCGCTGTCCAGATTACTGTATGGGTGTGGTATGACCAAGTCCTCAGTTATGTGTTGGGGCGGTGTGCAAATTGCAGTGGGTCCAGTGTGGCAGGTAGTGTGGAGTTGATGTGAGTCTTAACCAGCCTCTCAAAGCACTTCATGATGACAGCCGTGAGTACAACAGTAAGGCAGGTTACTGTGGTCTTTTTGGGCATTAGGTTGTTGTCACCTTAAAATGTGTCTAAATACTTATGACTTCTTCAAATGGAAGGACCACAGACAAAGTTATTTTATTCCAAAAAGGTTTAATAGATTGCTGAAGTGTAGTTTGGCTAACTGTCCAAACACTTAGGGCATTTTATACTGTTATCTTTGCCTGCTTATTGTTGCCCAAAAAAACAGGCTTGACAGAAGTTTAATTAATATATAATAGCGTTTTTTGTAAAATGACAGTCGGACATTGACATTAAAAGATACAGGTTTACATGGCAAAAGCTGTTTCCATTCTATTCAACAGACCCAGATGGTAAGATAATAGTACGAAGTACATTTTTTGAGTGCATGTGTAGGTCCTGCATCTGGACTTACAGCTTAAACAACATTATTAGAAAATACTTATGATTAAAAAAGGACACATTGAAATACCACCATTGGTAGAAATCAATAGATTCGGCAAAAAAAGAACAAACTTTAAAAAGTACATTTGAAAAACACAATTAAAAAGATCTTCTCACTCTCATCCTAATTGTGCAGATTGCTTTCCCTAAGTTATCAGCTTTGCTTTCCGAGTAACTATCGTTTGGTTCTGGTAAACATTTCTCACTGACTTCAAAATAATTGTCCCTTTGGGTCATGATTTTCTGGTTAAAAAAATATTTCACTCTGTCAATCATCCTAATCTCGATTACAATCCTATCTTTACTTCCCAAACAAAACATTGTTACTTAGTTCATCTGTGTCCATTGCCTGGAGAAAGCAAGTCCCGTCTGACATGTCCTGGCTTCCAGAATTCCCTGAGCGTGGGTACATAGGTGTCGTGTTTGGTCCTGTAGTAGCGCTTCACAAACAGCTGGGGGAGAGTCCATTAAAAACAGAGCAGTGGAGGAAAGTTCACGAGAGGGACTAACACTATCTCCCATCAATGGAGTTTGACACTTGTTTTTAGACAGGAGTCAACAGAGTATCATAACAACTTACCCTGCCTTTGAAATTCTTTGTCGCTTCATCCTCTGAATCGCCAATGATGTCCTCACCAGCTCCAGGAGAGATCAATGACGGTTCTAAAGACACAAGGGATAAATACAGCCTTTGAATAACACTGCAAAAGAAGTCTAGGTAAACATGGTTGCATTTACAAAACTCTTTTAGGAGGTATTTGTGAATGGGAGGGGGGGAGTGCTACCAGGACCCAGGTGGGAGTGGCGATGACAAAATGTTTACGACGTCAGCGTGACGTGCTAGGATTCTGTGTGGACAGACACAGCCACAGGTGTGACATGACATTCAGTTATTTGTTTTCTTATTGAATGTGGGACATAATTCTTTTGGGATTATGAGTTATTAGTGGTCTTCATCTGCTCCACTGGGGCTGGCCGACACTGATGCCTCACTTGAGCTGTTCCTAAGCTGCTTTCTTTGTTTCTCCCCAGGGCGATGTACACCCAACACCGTCCGCATACTCTGACTTTTAACGTTAATACACACATCCAGACCAGATGCCGAACCTTTTAGACAGCCTAGCACCCCTAGACTATATGAGAGCGGAGATCGCTGTAGGCTGGCTAGTTGGTTTCGAAACAATAGTATAATACAGACACACATTTTTGTGGGTTAGGGTTAGTTTTTAGGGAAATCACCTGCACTTCTTCTTTGGAGGGAGGAGGAGCAGCTTGCCACTGAGGACACAGCACAATTCCTGTAAAGCAACAGGACACTTAAGAATCACATCATGGGCTGCAGCTTGTGTATTTGGAGCTATGGTAAAACATATTTTAGGTTGTTTAATCAATACTTTCTCTTACTCTTTGTCAGCCAAGCCAGGCAGCTCCATCTCCAGGGCCATAGGGCTGTCACTCAACGTCCTCTGCCGGGTCAGTACATGTTCACTTCTCCGGGGCAACTTCGGCCTCTTGCCCCGTCCCCATGGTGACCTCATTGATTGTTTCCTGTTGCCATGGGAATGAGGATATGACGTTGTGGGAGAAGTGATGTCTGCAGAAGCTAGCCTGGAGATCAGCACTCTGGGTTGTCTGAGCAGACAAGAGGTCAACAAGGAGGACAGGCCTGGGTCTTCAGGGAGCTTGAGGTCTGGGATTCCTAATACTGTCATACAGTCCACGATATGGTCTCTCTCAGTCTCTCCATCTCTCCCACTCTCCATTTCCTCTTCACTCTCTCCGTTCCCCTCTACCCGGCTCTGCTTCCATAGCACACTACTCACTCTGTCTCTCACACTCCTCCTCCCTTTTCGAGTGACTCTCACCTTCACCTCCTCCAATTCAGGTTCCTTTATCATAGGTTGCCCCCCCAGTTCACATCTCAATCCATTACTTACTGTCTGCATGTTTCTCTCCATCTGTACTTCCTCATCCTCCTCTCTCACTCCACCATCCTTTGACCTCTGTTTGATCCCAGTGCATTTCAACCTCTCCATCAATTCCGATTCTTGCTCTACTTCTCTTGAAGTGGATGGAGTAACATCATCTTGCTGACAACATTCTGTTCTCTCACTCGCCGAGGCCATGAGTGGTAGGTCTTTATTGGATATCAGTACCATCACAGGTGTGATGGGCAAAGACTTGTTTTTCACCTGTTCACCTGTTTTTTCACCTGTCCCTGGCGATGACGACAGAAGGCTCAGGGCTCCAACTGAGGTGGGTTTAGATCCTGACAGATCATTCTGCAGCACCCTTCCAGAGGGCGGAAGAGACATGGAAGAGAGGATGGAGTCGCCCATACATGGGGGAAGGGAAGCTGAAAGAAGCAGAAAAAGAGGGTGAGAGAATTGAAACAGCAAATATGAGAAAGGAAATAGGTTTCAGATTCAACACACCAAGTCCTGATCTGATGCTTGCTGTAGGCCTGGGATAGAAAATATCACCTGAGAAAAGCTTGCTATGTGGACCCACCTGCTGGTTCCAGGTGCCCGAGACAACTCTGGTGCTGAAGGAGAGTCTTCAAGAGTTGGGGTTGAGAGGCAGTCCGTGCACATTCCTCCAAGACAGTGGGGGCAGCACTGAGCCAGGACACAGTCTGAGATCATACAAGGGAGGAATTACAAAGAGTGAGTTTCAGCGTAAACAAACAACTCAAGAACAATAGAGGGAGAAGCAGTAAACACCTGGCATTAAAACATGAGAGGAAAGCAAAGCGCTCTGCATCAATTTAGCAACAGAAACAGAGGGAAACTGGTCTAGGAAGGTCTATGTATCTGTACCTGAGCAAGGTTTGGGACTGGGAGAAGCTGGTCCAGTCTGATCAGAAACTCCCACAGCAGTTTCTCCAGGGCTTGGTCAAACTGAGGTCCATATTCTACAGGAAACTCATCCTAGAGGAGGAGGAGGACAAGAGAGAGAGAGAGTGTTATAGACAGTTTTTTCCGATAAAATCTGTTCACTGGCGGTGTTTGAGAGAAGGAGGAGGTCTGACCTTGTAAAAGAGTGCTCTCTCAGTAGGGTCTCTCAGGAGGATTTGCACCAAGTCACAGAAGTTGGTGACTGTCATCTCAATTTTCACATCCCTCTTCTGACACACACCAAGGCAAAAACACACACAACAGCACATATATAAATATACAACTGTATTTGCAAATGAGGTAAGGTAAAGAAAGTTGAAGACGAGCAGCATTCAACTCACCAGTTTTTGCAAGGAGGAAGAGGTGGGGGCATGTATCCTTTCCAGCTGAGGGAGGATCACCTTTGGATCAGGAGGGTCCTGGCCATTGCACAGCTCCAAGATCAGCTACAAATAACAAGGGGTGTGATGAGGGAATCTCCCATGCAGTGGTAGACACACACAATAATATCCACAGAACACATTCAAAACAAAGGCCAGATAATGTAGTGTTTTTCCTCTCCATCTCCCCTTATCTTTTACATAGAGGAGGGATGCCCCCTCCAATCATTACCTATCTTCCAATTCTGCTACCTTTTTGCTCTGTCTCTCACCCGTGCTCTTAGTCCCAGAGCAAGCTTGGCCTGATGTCGGAAGGTGAGCAAGCCTGGGACAGTCTCACAGGACGACGTCACAAACTCCTCCAGCATCCCATAATGCATTACATCCCGCTGCTTCATCACCTTCCACATGGCCGCAGAGACCAACCGTAAAGGGGAGGCCAGGAGACGCAGGGAGGAGAGGTGGAGGGAAGTGTCTGAGGGGAAGGAGACCAAGAAGTGGCTGACTGAGCATAATGACAGGGTTCTTTGAGAGGGTCTACACAACCTCAATAGAGAATATACTGTACATTGATTATTAATTGCATGCATGTATTAGCCATGGATGACTTTAATCTTTAAAGTATAATGGCACCATCATTTATCTTATTTGCATGACATTTTCTTAGTTAGGAAGCAAAGACTATTCGGAAGTTTGTCAACTTATTGTAGACACACTGGGCTGGCCCTGGCCGAAATAAGCAAGACATGCAGAATTATTCTAGCTGATTTAATATAATTCACAAGCCATTCAAATGGACGACACTGGGTTCCAGCATTTAATGGGCGGCTGTAAAAATGTCAGAAGTAAACTGTACCAAACGTTAGTCAACGTTAACGTTATCTGGCTATTATGGTTGAATAAACAACACACTGAACCATAACAAATAAGACATGTCCTTAATTACCCTTTTCCGATGACTTCTTTGTTGCCATTTCGCCCAGTCTCGTTTGCGAAACAAAACAAATCTTCTAACTAGCTAGCTAGCTAGTTAGCTAACGTAACGTTAGCTAAGTGACAAGCTCTAACAAAGTGTATTATTCACTTTTAAAACTGCCATAAGTTAACGTTCAGACTACGACAACAGCTGCATAAGTTAACTGCACAAACAAAAATGCATGTTGCCCCTTATGTTAACAGTTATGCCATAAAATTGTTAGCTGACAGGTATTGATAATAACAAGAGTGCTTGATCCTCCCGCCTTCTCCACGACCACGCCAAAGTAAGCGCGAAGCTTGCTGTCATTGCAGGATGTGACGTGTGTAGAAAAATGTGATGATGTGACTATATACAACAATTAAAAAAGAATAAAGATAAGTTGTCTTGCTCATGTCACCAAGTAGGTGAAGTTCAATTTTAGTATTGAAGTTATTCAGGCGTATGTACACACATGCGCGGGGGCGCGCACGCACACGCGCGCGCACACACGCACACACACACACACACACACACACACACACACACACACACACACACACACACACACACACACACACACACACACACACACACACACACACACACACACACACACAGGACTTTGCCCATATGCTTCTGTATCTGATGTGAGTCATCACTCGGGTCAGGATAAAGTCCATTCAAATTAAATTGCTGGGTCAATCACAAGCAGGGAAAGGCCATAGCATTGAGAGCACATATACAGACAGAGAAGAAAACAAGAGGCCAATAGGAGAGAAAAGGAAAGAAAGTGGAAAATGGAAACAACATCTTCATTATTAAAGTAAGTAAAATTGCTATATGGATTTACTGCTCCTCAGGATAGAGTGAACAAAAAGCAAGCTTATTCCAAAACATTTCTGGGTGACAGATCTCACAACATTTCATTGTCTATTAAGAGTATTCAGTAGAAAGTATTATTCATATATTTGTTTCTGACCAAATACATGTTTTGATAATTGGATAAATGTGTTTCAAAGTATCACAGGATGTGTAAAAGCTATGTTGAGGGCCTTGGGTGGATGGCAGGAAGCCACAGTGAGAACATAAGATCACAAAAGGCAATTCAGGAGGGCTCAAATTAAAACAAATCAGTGTATTTATCATATGCATAGGATACAGCTGGAAACGTATGAAATGAAATGCTTAATACAAGCTACCTCTCATCAGTGCATTGAAATACAAGGA
The DNA here is from genome assembly GCF_951799395.1 of Argentina silus. Lineage (NCBI taxonomy): Eukaryota > Metazoa > Chordata > Actinopteri > Argentiniformes > Argentinidae > Argentina > Argentina silus. The sequence goes on from NC_139655.1 coordinate 12,358,227, forward strand.
TAGGAATAAAATAAAATAGATTAACAACAATACAATGTACATTATACTACCAACAAACAGTCAAACAATCAAACAATAAGTGTAGCCTTGGGTGAAATACAGTACATTCAGCTATCTACTTATCAACATAATTTATTCTTTGTCACTGTTATCTCCATCTGATGAATTTAGGATTGGTCTTTGAGTTTTCTTTCAATCAATCAATCCATCTAACCATCCCCTATTACACCCTTACCCATTGCGCCACACATTGCAGTAGATATTACACAACATAAAAAAAACGCCAATTTACTGTCACATCATATCTAGATAACGATAAGCACCATCCATATGAGGGTTTGTTTTTGTGCTATAACTAGTGAGTCATTAAGCTAGCTTTGTACATCTACAGTCTGCCTGTAAAGTGCATCAAGTAGCTGTCTTACTATGGCAATGTCAATGTGTCAGGCTAAGTTAGGCTAAGGAGATGTATAGTTCCTTAAATTCTACCCATGTGTTTTAGCCTACTGGCCTCACAATTCCATTGCAAGAGCTCTGATGCGTGATCATCTGTGTTTTCATTAGGTCTTAAAATCATCTTCACTCTTCCCCTTCCACAGGTCTGTGTCCAGGCGTGTGTGGTCAGCTCCCCAACGGCCGTTCAGAGTGTTAACCCAAGACAGGGAGACCAGGAAGGGTGTCACAGCTGGGACTCTGGAGGAGCTGAGAGAGAGGGTAAGAGAGAGAGAGAGACATAATGCAAAACACATGATGAAAGAGAAATTGAGGAGAAAACCAAAGAAATATACAGATTTGATTTCATACACACTTAGTTGGACTGTCTCTTTATCCCTATCTGGCTGTCCAGGTGTGCGAGGCTCTGATGCTGTCCCTGTCTACCATGTGTCTGTCCCTGGTGTGTGAGGAGGATGGCACAGAGGTGGACTCTGAGGACTTCTTCATGTCCCTGCCTGACAATACTGTTCTCATGGCCCTGGAGCCTTGCCAGACATGGAGACCCGCTGCTGTAGGTTTGCCAGCGTGTGGCCTGATATGTGCATCTCAATATTAGAGTATTTTGCTAATGTAGTCTCATCCCTAATCTGTGCATCTCAGTGTGAATGTACATAAGCCTGTGTTAGTGAGTGTTCCCAGGTATTTGTTGTATACACCAACATGTCAGCTGGGAGATAAGGCTTAATATTTAGAGCACTTGGTCCCACATAGTTGTTTTAAGTCCTTGGTGAGGAACCAGCTTACAGAGGCATGCTCTTGTTTTGATTAATTTGTGTGTATATTTTGTATTTTATTGTGTTGTATATTTAATGTGTTGTTTTGTAATGATATTAATATTGTAGACAGGGTGCACGGGCAAAACACACCTTGGTCTCAGTGTGGTCTCAGTTTTCCCTGGATAAATAAAGGTTAAATACAATTTAAAAAGTGTGTGTGATCCATAAGGATCTCGACATGGAATTCTGCGCCTTGCTGTCTAAAGCCTTGTTTCGCTCAACCAAACCCTCAGGGAAAGGCCTACTCCAAACCCCAGGATCAGAACAGGCCCCGGACAGGAAAAGACATTGCACGTGTGACCTTTGACCTGTACAAACTGAACCCTAAGGACCTGTTTGGTTCTCTGAGCGTGAAGGCCACTTTCAGGGGCCTGTATTCAGTCAGTGCAGACTTCAAATGCCTTGGGCCCAAGAAAGTCATCAGGTGAGCAGAGAGGATGTATGTCTATATGTGAGTTTGTGTGTGTGTAGGGGGGGGTATTGAACACGTTTTTTTTACTACAGTTACTGCCTGTATATTCAACTCATTCACTCACTCTCTTCCTCTCTCAGAGAAGCCCTCCGTGTTGCCTCCACCCTCCTCCAAACAGCTGGTCATATGCTGATCACCGTTGCTTCTTTGATTCGCCGAATCATCGAGGGGGCAGAGTTCTGGCAGCCCCAGCAGGCAGACTCTGTAGAGTACTGGAATTAGAGCAGCTGTGTGTTCTGTTCTCTCTTTGGGCTGCTCTGGGGTTGGCTAATCACTCACCAGGTCCAATGAGAACAGAAAAGATGTGGAGCTAAACACAACATGTACTTGTGTCAATCGTGGCAACCTTCTGTTCGAGTAATCCATTCTGAATACTATGAGTGTGATATGCACTATGAATATGATGAGCATAACACATTTTGCTGCTTGTGTAGAATGTTTTAACATTGTATGTAGAAATTAGAATACAAATATGTTTTTTCATAAAATGTTGATGTGTATAATCATCTTTTTCTATCAATTGTACCATGTTAAACACAGTGATGAAAATAAAGTGTAATGGTATAATGTGTGATGGACAAAGATGGCATTTTAATTACATTTGTACATTTTACATTACACTCTCATCTTCTACTCTCTTGTATACATGTTTTCAGTTCATCTGTTGACAATGCAGCTCACAAAATATGAATGAGGAGCCGTAGTTGCAGAACAAGGAAAAACTTTATTCATAAAGAAAAGAAGAAAGAAAACATAAGTCTGGAGAAAATAAGGTCAATGAAGATTGGCCCAAACATTATCAAATTCAATGGAATTAAGCTGGAATTTTCTCTCAAAATGACACTTCACTTTAGTATGAGCATATCAAACTATTAAATTGAGTTATAGTTACAAACCTTACTGCACAAACACGAAATAGGTTTAGATAAAAGTAAAATTCCAAAAGTTAAGAGTTGATATTTGAATTGATAACTCTATTAACAGAGGGTGTAACAAGTTAACACTGCAAAACCACAACAGAACTTGCAAGGAACTTTATCAGTATCTAACAGAATGCTGGCTCACACTTCCTAACAGAGCTAGTAACAGACCGATGGGCACCCTTCAGACCTCCAGGGAGACAATGGCAGGTCTGTCCCAGGGATCACTTCATCATCACATCCCTCTCAAACTTCAACTCCCCTCCTCCCTCCTCTCTATCAGCCTCCCTGTGACAAGGAGGACGAGGATGACTCCGAGTGCTTTTTAGCAACTTTCCCTGTTGCTTCTGTTTGATCTCGGCCAGGACCTTACAGCGCTCTTCCTTCCTCATCCATTGCTCAAAGCCGTGCTTGACGTGGTAGCGCGTGTCACCGAACCACTGGATGATGGCATGGCGGGTGAGGCCCGTCAGCGACTGCAATCGTGTGTAGTCCTCCCTGGTTGGCCACTGGCAGGTGAGGAACGACTGCCTCAGGAGCTCCAGCTGAGCTATAGTCTTCTTTGGCCGGGGGCCTAGCTTGGACGGATGCCCAGGGGATATGCAGGGGTTATCGCCTATTTCTTTGTTGTGGTTTGTAAAGGAATGCCTCCTGTCAACCTCCAATTTCTCCCCCTCGTCCTTCAAACGAACTGAGCCCCCACACTCCCTGACTATGTTGGTCTCTTGGTTTCCTTCTTTCATCTGTGCTTCTGGTTCTGTCTCTGCCTTTCCCTCAAAGCTGCTGACCTGGAGGATGCCATTGTTATGGGTTTTGGCAGTTTGCTTGTCAGCCGTAAACTTGGAGCGCCTGTTACAGAACCACTTGCGGATGTATTTCATGTTGAGGCCGGTCTCTCTCTGCAGCTGATGGAGCTCCAACTCAGAGGGCTTCTTATTACGCATGAAGCAGCGCCACAACTCTGAGTGAGAGACCCTGGGGTTATTAGGTCTGTTGAGCCTAGAGGGGGGCGCTACTATGCTCTGAGGCTTTTGGGGCCCTGGTTTGTCGTGTCTGTGCTGTTGGAGAGAAGTAGCAGTGGGCTGACATTTACGGCGCTTGCGAGGAACAGGTGAAGACTTGGACGACAGGCTAACCTGGGTGGAGACAGGTGACAATTTGTGCTTGTTGTTTACATCCTCCCTCGTGAGGACAACTCGCACCTCCAGCATCTTCTCCTTCGCCACCTCCCTTTCTGCCTCCTTTCCCTTCCCCTCCACTGATTGCGTCATGTGGAGTGGAGTGCAGAGTTTGCTGCGCGCCTCGCGGATCTCCTTGCAGTCCCAGCTGATGCCGAAGCGGAGCCTCTGGACCATGAACCACACTCGGACCTGGTCGGGGTGCAGGGAGCAGCTCTGGGCGAGCAGGACCGTCTCTGTCAGAGTTGGGTAGGGGAACACGTTAAAGGCCTCCACCAACTTCGCTGTGCCTTCCAACTCCTGGGTCTGCTCTGAGCACGCCCACAACAGCTTCAGATCATTTGAGACGAGAGGCAGACACACCACGTGGTTCTGGTTGAGGCTGAAGGCGGTGGGGGTGGGACTACACCCGGACACTTCAGGCCCCCCCTTGTGACCCTCAGCAGGCTCTGGAGGAGAGGAGAGAGTTTTATCAGGAGTGGAGGCCAGGCATGGTCTTTGAGTGGGAGATTTGTGTGTAAAGGCTAGGCATGGTGTCTTCTCTGTGGGATGGGCAACCCCTGGTGGATGGTGGTCCATCTTCCTGCTGCCTGCTGTGTCCTGGTCATTACAGAACTCCTATGAGGGTGTAAAAGAGAATAAATAAATCTCTCATCAGCACACAAATTAGGACTATGTTTGGTAGAAAGCTGAGCCCCCACCATCCCGAACCATCCCATAGTCATGATGCTGACAAAGTTAGTCATATTTTGACAAATTAATTGACTAACAACATGTGTTAATCTGTTGCTACAAGGGGTTGCGAAAGCAATCAGGTTCCACAGTTTGCTAAAAAACAAAAACATGCCAAATGGGATTAGAGACTATTTAACCACTGTAGCTAAATAGCTAGTTATCAGAGACGACTGATATTACTTACCCGTGAACGGCGTAAATGTAGTGGGTGACTAAGTGCTAGCTACTAGCTGACGTGAATTGATTCCATCAATCAATTCACGTGTGTTCCAATCGTCAATTTGCTCAGGAGGTAAGAGCTATCAATTTTAACGTCAGATTAGCTAGAAGAAAGTGCTAGAAGTTAAATTAACCCGTCTCTTCTTTGTCACTCCTTCTCTGAACCGACCCGCCCTCCAAATTTGATTTAATACATTATCGTTAGTTAGCTAGCTGTCTTCCGTGATGTACATAGCTGTGTCTTAAGTGATGTAGTTGTGTATTGAATTGAGCTGTAGCCGAATAAAATGTTGTTCTTTTTTGTTTTGCTTTTAAATGAATTGAGATAAATGTGAAAAACACATGTTCATTCTAATATTAGCATAATATGTGCAATCTGACACTTCAAAATCAAATCAATCAAAAATATATCAATCTTCTCAGTTGATGACATTTACAATATGCCATGGCCATTTCAGTCTCTTAAGCTTTCAAAATGTATTCTCGGAACAAGACTGTCGACCTTTGTGTGTAGAAAAATGGCAAGTGAACCCTATATAATCTAGACAGCTAACTACCATCTTCTGCTAATGTGCAGATGGCTGGTAAATTTTCATTTCAGATATCTTGCTTAATGGGTCTTAAGTAAGCTAACTGGCTTGTCTGTTAAAATGTTGACTAGATTTACTAGCTACCTAACGTTAGCTAACACATACCGTAACAGTTGGTCGCACTCACTATGTATGGTTAACTTATTTTGAGTTTTTATCAGAATTCAGAATCAGAATTATTTTATTTGGCAAGTATATTTGCACATACAGGAAATTGACTTGGTGAGGTTTGTGCATGGGACAGAAAAAACAATAGCAAATATAGCAAAATATTAACAAAATAGCAATAACAAATTTACAAAATAGAACAATAAAACAATACATTTTGTAGGCTGTGCAAGGCTAAGTGGCAATGAGGCTAGAGGCTGTGAAATGGGTATGGGGCATGTACACTATAAATTAGGATAATTTTAAATAATTATAAATTGTCACTGTGTGTGTGTGTGTGTGTGTGTGTGTGTGTGTGTGTGTGTGTGTGTGTGTGAGAGAGACAGGGTGGGGTGGGGGAGTGAAAGTCCCAGAGTCAGTGAGAGGCAGGGAGCTTGTTTGTGAGCCCCACTGCCATGGGGAAGAAACTGTTCAGGTGGTGCAAGGTTTTGGTCTTGATTGACCAGAACCTTTTGCCGGATGGAAGTCTGTGGAAGAGGTGGTGACCAGGATGGGAAGGATCAGCAATGATCTTTCCTGCTCTCTTACTAGTCCTGGAGTGGAACAAGTCCAGGAGAGATGGCAGGTTGCATCCGATGACCTTCTCGGCTGACCGAATGATCCGCTGCAGTCTGTCTTTGTCCATGGCAGTGGAGGCAGCAAACCAGATGGTGATCGATGAGCTGAGGATGGACTCAATGATGGCCGTGTAGAACTCGACCATCATTTTCTGCGGCATGTTGAATTAAAAGAAAGAACATCCTCTGTTAGGCCTTCTTGATGGTGGAAGTGATGTTCTCCGCCAACCTGAGGTCTTGTGAAATTATTGTCCCCAGGAATCTGAATGACTCCACAGTGTTAACTGGGGAGTCACACATGATGAGGGGGGCAGTAGGGGCTGGGCTTCTCCTGAAGTCTACTACCATCTCTACAGTTTTTAGAGTGTTCAGCTCCAAGTTGTTCTGGCTGCACCAGGAAGCCAGGCTGTCAACTTCCTCTCTGTAGGCGGACTCATCCCCATTGGAGATTAATCCAATGAGGGTTGTCTCATCCGCGAACTTCAGGAGTTTGACAGAAGGGTGGCTAGAGGTGCAGCTGTTGGTGTAGAGGAGAGAGCACACAGCCTTGTGGGGCTCCAGTGCTGATGGTCCGGGGCTCTGAGACAAGCTTGCCCAGCCGCACGTGCTGCTTCCTGTCTGTCAGGAAGTCAATGATCCACCTGCAGGTGGGCTCAGGCACGTTCAGCTGGGATAGCTTGTCCTGGAGGGTTAGGGTTAGGGTTAGGGTTAGAGAGCTGGTGCGATGGTGTTGAATGCGGAGCTGATGTCCACAAACAGGATCCTGGCGTAGGTGCCAGGGGAGTCTAGGTGCTGGAGGATGAAGTGGAGTCCCATGTTGACTGCGTTGTCTACAGACCTGTTGGCTCTTTAGGCCAACTGCAGTGGGTCGAGGAGGGGGTTGGTGATGGCCTTGAGGTGGGTGAGCACGAGGCGCTCAAAGGTCTTCATTACCACAGAGGTCAGGGCGACTGGTCTGTAGTCATTAAGGCGTGTAATTCTCTGCTTTTTGGGAACTGGAATGATGGTGGATGTTTTGAAGCAGGCAGGTACCATGCATTTGACCAGTGAAGTGTTAAAGATGAGTGCTTCAGTGTAGAGGGGGAGACAGCGTCTGGTCCAGGTGCCTTGTGGGGGTTCTGACTCTTTAACAGGTTGTTGACGTCTCTCCGTCTCTGGATGGAGAGAGGTGTGATGGGGGGGGGGGGGGGGGGGGGTTGTCTGGGTCCAGGCTGGGAAGAAGAGGTGTGATAGCTGTGGAGGGGGGTTGGTTGTGTGGGTCAGAGTCAGGACTGTTCCGTTGTCGAATCTACAGTAGTAACTCATTCTTTTATTTGCCTAGATTTAGTGTTTGACATGATTGAAGCAGCCTGTGTTTCTGAAGAAGGGAGCAGGACATCACCATCTCAACAACAGCCCATACTGAAATGTCAGTATTGAATCCTACTGTTTTGTAGAATGTCTGCAACTTTCCCCTTTTCATTTTGCACTTAATACAGCATTTTAGCCCGCTACTAAACCTCTCTGTGCATGTGATTAGGTTGACCTGAAGATCCTGATGCTTTCCCACATGAAGAGGATAAGTCAAACAATCCCTCTCAGCTTCTCCTGACTCATCTCTGCTGTAATGTGTGTGAATATACGCCATAGTAATCATCAATGTTTTAAAAATGTGGTGCTGAAGAGTCCAAAGTCATTAAGTATACAGCCTGCCCTCTAACAGCCTACCCTGTTAGAAATGTTCTGTGACCATCCTCCAGTTTAAAGATACACTATGGTAATAGTTCAATTGCTAACTCCCAGGGGACAACAGACACACCTCTCCTCAACTTCTTTGTATTCCTCAGAAGCTGCTGAGGAAAGAACAAAAAATCACTGTCGACTCAAAACAGCCCTGGCTACCATACCCCCTGTACTGTAACTCAAACTGAAATGATTTGAAGTCTGCAGGGGCTCTGGCTAGGGGCTGTAGATTGCTGTCAAGAAGCCGGCTGCCAAACTATTGTCATAGTCCTGTGTTTAAACTGTGGGAGCATTTCTGTTTATCATTATCATCAGTCTCATTGAGCTGAGTTTTTACCAAGACACTCTTTCATATTTACAAATAGTTTTTTTTTTTACATTTTGTTGATATTTTTCACAGAGCAGGTCCCTTCCACCACTTCCCCCTATGGCTCCTCAACCAACAACGCCGAGGATGGCAACCCTGAAGATGGTGCCAATGATAGCTGTGCAGCCCCAAGGGTATAATGCGAAAAAGGCCAATACCTGTAAAACTCAATGATTAGCTGCCAAATAATGATATTCAAGTAGCTACTAGTACAACACATCTTGTTGTAAGGAGTGTAAATTTGACGTCACTATCCTGCATTTTTTGCTGCTACATTGCGTCACAATGTTCCGTTGTTCTCACAGAGTGACGTTCCACAGTGGCCACACCTCTCTACTGGGGTACAGAGTGTGGTTTCCAATGGGGTTTTCAAATGCGTTTTCCAGTGGGGTACAATCGTCTTTTAACTATAATGCAGGTGGTTGATGGTGATGACTGCTAACTATTTTCATCATGACACCCCAAACGCATGGACAAGTTTATTGATTGAAACATAAAAATAACAACAACAGCGTATGTCGAAAGTGGCCAATGGTAAGCTATTTGTAGTGAGGGTCAATGGGGAAACTTGACTTCCGTACCCCAGGATAGGGCCGTGGCTTCAGATTTCCGGGAGTACCAAGCTATACATTTAGAGATACTGATGATTCTGTCTATGTTTACTAAATTGAGCTAAATTACTTATGTACCTTGAGTGTCTTTTTTCTTTTTTTTTTACTTTCAGTACCTTGAGTGTCTTTTAAATAAATTGACAATAAATGGAGGGCTAAATGATATTATGGAATGCTTTATTCAACATAGCCTGCTGTGCAGCACATCTAGTGATGTCTTGCAGAACATAGTCCTACCACTAGGTGGACCTCACACTGTAACATTTTGAAATAAGTGGCCCAGGCGTCGTGAGATTATGGGCCACTTCGCAGCCAAAAACATGCTTCAGTGTGTATGCAACCTCAATGGCAACAAGCAAAAGCGCCTCCAGTGGTTGGTAGAGCAACAATAGACTACACCAGGGGAGGCTGGTGGAGGTAGAAATCAGAGGATGGGCTCAGAGGATGGGCTCTGATAATGCATGTAACGAAATGAGGAATTTCTACTATACTGGCAGTATTTCCATGTCTCATATGCGTAGAACAACAGGCAGAATTAGGAACATTAGTCCAATACATCAACTCTACCTACAAGGCATACTTACATTTTAGGCAATATGCTGTAGCCTAGAATTATGGGTGATGCAAGAGGAGCTTGGCAGTGGACCAGGTGAATGTAATGTTCAAAGTCCTGCCATGGTTTCAACTAGCTTATCGCTTTCACTACAATAAAAGTATAAAGTAGCCATGGTTTCAACTAGCTTATCGCTTTCACTACAATAAAAGTATAAAGTAGCCGACTCTGGACAAAGGTCTCTTTGCGATAGCACTGCCGAATACACTCGGCAGAACAGAGAGAATCAGAGACCGAACACAAGGACTCAAGACATTTCAAATAGAACCACAGTGTCAGACAGTGTTAGGATAATAATGAGATCTTTGTACAACTGAAAGAAAAAGAGAGACATACTAATTCGTCTCAACATTTGAAAAACCCTGTGAAAAAGAAAGGAAATTAACTATCGGACCATGGAGGGACTTCCAGAAGCGGACATCATCATGTCTGAGGTGTGCCAGGCTCTGTCGAAGGTCCAGGCTGTTGTTGTTTGTGACATGTGTATGGAGGACAAGAGGCCAGCGCTGAAGACCTGTATCAAATGTGAGATCTCCATGTGTGCACAGCACTTGCAGGTCCACCTGACCACCCCTGTACTGCTACAGACACATCCCCTCACAGAGCCTATAGCACCGGGGGCTGTAGGCCTGGGGGCCACCAAATGTCCCCATCACGGCAAGCTTGTGGAGTACTACTGTTTGGATGACCGGACCTGTGTGTGTGTATCCTGCGCCATCGAAGACCAGCATCGCCTACACAACATGAAGACACTCTCTACAGCGCACAGAGAGCTGGTGGAACAGCTGAAAGCTGAGCAAAAGGCCTTGGCTCCGAGAGAGAGACAGAGCCTGGCGCTGGAGAGGTGGGAGAAGAAGCAGAGGGAGAAGGTGAGCAGCGCCAGCGTCCGGCTCATCGAGGGGGTGTCTTCCCTGTGTGACATCGCCCTGACCACCATTCAGAGCTCTGTCTCTGCTCGCGCAGTGTCCATCAAAACCAGCAAGATCACCACGCAGGCAGCACTGAGTGAGGAGGACACCTTCCGCTTCCTGCAAAGGTATGCTGGGATGCATCAGGCAGTGGAGAAGGCCCGTGCTGTGGACCTGAGGAAGGGGCTGGAGTCTGGTGCAGACCGGGAAAAGCTGGTTCTGGAGTTACAGCAGAGTGGAAGCAAAATCCTGGAGCAGGCGGCCCAGCTGTGTGGCTCCCTGTTGGCCCTGGTCGACCCAGAGAACCACCAGGAAACCAACTCCCCAGGGTTACCGACTAAAGTCGCAGACGGTACCACAGAACTGACCTTTGACCCGAAGACACTGGGAAGTGGCATGTCACTGTCTAAGGATCACAGGAAAGTGTTTGTCAGCCCGTTAGCAAAATGTGCCACCCATACTATTCTGTGTGAAATGAAAACCTCCAATGTCAGCCTCCGTTGGACGCTCAATCTCTCTGAGGACTGTGATTGGACCATTGGCATATGTGACAAGGCATCTGCTGGGAATTTCAATGACAGCCACGTTTATGCACTGCGCTGGCAGAATAACTGCCTAAGCTCTCTCTGCCCACTCTCTGACTCTTGTATATGTGGGGGAAGTGGGAGCTACCCTGAGAAGAAACGCAAAATCTCTCCTCATCTTATTCAGCTTCCTGGGCAAACACCTCGTCCGCAAAAAATAGAAGTGTTCTGGGACTTATCCTCCTCATCACTATCATTCTACAGCAGGGGCAAACATTACCAGAGGACAGAACTACACAGAATCAATATTGAGACACAGATTTATAACCTCACTCCCTTTGTCACTTTGGAGGCAGAGAGTGGTAGGGCGGCCACACAACACAACGTTTCCGCAATGTTTCACCAACAACAAAGGCCCATTCAGAGCTCTTCATATTCATGCCAATCTGGTACTAACTACGTGGAGCTCTTCTGTGAGCTTGTGTAATATTTAATCATTGCCACATTGTGTGAAAGATCAACATTATCTGTGGGTTAACTGTAAATTAATAAATAATCTTTAAAATATTTTTTTGAATATCTTTTTTTTTTTCTTCTAATAATCACTCAGTTCAGATTGTCACCTAGATTGATTGATTGGTTGGTTGATTGATTGTTGTATGTGCTTTTGTTGTCATTGAACAAATATATATAAATATATACAAAAATAGTTTATTTCTAGTTCATTGTTTTTAATCAAAGAAAAGAAAGTGATAATTCCAAAGAGAGGGAGAACCATGTTTACTGTGAGAAGTCAGTACCGTGACAGGGTATGTTTTGTAGCATGTCTCTATGGCCTATGCTGTAGGGTTAGGTTCAAATTCACTAAATGTATACATTATATTGAATGTTTGCTGCCACTTTGAATGCCCAGTGCAATTGCCCCTCTGGGATAAATGAAGTCATTGAGTTGAATACATTCCAGGAAAATGTTTGCTTTCCTTCCTTTGTCCAATTGAACTCACAGGTATTTAAATGGAATTTATCCCAACTCCACAGGAATTTACTTTATAAAATCTTTATCTTCATTAATAAATAAATTCCAAGTTAAATTGGAGTGAAGGTATAAAGAGAGAGACCTTTAATGTATTTAATTCATGTTATAGTCATGAGTTTATTATTGGGAGAAGTCATATGTATTGGAATGACAGTGGATGGGTTCAGGTTTGAATGCCAGCAATCTGTTTGACTCCCCCTGCTGTCAGGTTTTAGCTATCAAACACATCTCATTGTTCCAAGACTTAGAGTAGATGAAGAACATAACAGTTACCATGTTAATCATATTGTCAGCATTGTACTATTATGTCAATTTCCAGTACATTGCATATGAATTCTGATGTTTCTGTATGTAATCAACAGGATTAAGTTAAAGTACAGTGTGATTTTCTGAACAGTATGTAATCATAAATGGAGATAATTTCTTCAAATTAAATCTATTTCCCTCTTTGATAGTAGGTCGTTTTTTCATGATATGATATCACAGAATTAAGGAGCCCTGAGGGTTAATGTAACACAATGACTTGCTAGACACACTTGAAACAAGAGGAAGACCACTGTATTTGATCATATTTGATAATATAAATATAGAAGTTAAGGGGGAGGACACAGACAACACGTGTCCCGGGGGGTGAAATTAGCCTGTTTTTACTCCAGCCCAGCACCAATACACCTGATAAAACTAATTGTAGTCTAAATTGAAGGCCATGATTGAGTGATTATTTGAATTGGGTGTTAGTGCAGGGCTACAGCATAAGTCTGCCCTTCAGTACATTTGTTTTTGCTTGTGTACAAAAATAAATATATGATGTGTGTGCATTTTTAGGCGTAATTTAAAGTGACAGTAAAGTAAAGAACAAAACCAACACAAACACATCATATGGAATGCTCTTTATTGGTAAGACTGTAACAAAAAACGTGGCTTAAAAACTGCATAAAACATGTACCAGAAGCAATAGACATAAAATGGGACCATCCTTGATAACACTATGTTCTCAACACCTCACTAAGTAAATTAACTTTAAGTAAATGCATTGCCACCATGGAGACTAGAATAGTTTGTTATGTAATATATCGTATTATGATGCATAGACAGTGACAGTGCTTTTGTAAAGTAACTGAATAGACTGTAAAGTACAACAGTGAAATACTGATTGCGAGAAGAGTCTAAATATTTGACACAGTGAAAGCACAGTAAGCACTCAAACCTGCCCATTTCTATCAACAAGTACAACAGCAGACATTTTTGTAAATGATGCAACCTATGTCTTGAAGTGGCCTTCGTGGGCAATCATGACCTGTTCAGTAACTGACCTATAACTACAGTTAATGACATTACTGTATGTCAGTTATCTGACTGAACACAACCACTGCCTGTCTTGGTAAGAGACTGCTAGGAGTGAGCTTCAACATGTACTTCTGTTTCTAAATACGTCTACAGTTCCAGCCTAGCACTAATGTATACCTGAACGTCCTTTGGCCTTATAGTATTCTATGGTAGTTTCCCCTATACAAACAGCGTGTAGAGACTGTTTTCTGTTAGCAGTATCATTCAGCATTTTCCTTCTTGCGTCAATATTTGGTCCATAACAGAGAAACTGACCCTGGAAATATGACTGGATATATCCAAAACGCAAATCATTAAAGTGCAAAATGTGAGTGAAGGAGAACATAACATCTCCTATACACTGGTCATTCTGATCATCTAGTTAAATTCAATCTGTTGTCTAAAAACAAAATTAAGACCTGCTATAATTTGGGTTTACAGTTACAAGGCCATAATCTCGACAAAGTACACAGTGACATGTCCACACTGTATATGGCATATGGCTTTCAGACAGCATGGCGGTGAGATGCCTTGAAACAGTGAATTGCAGTGTTTCTCACTGGGACTAAGAAAGCAGTGTTCAAAATGTGCTCAGTGATGACATGGGAATGACTGAGCAAGATGATACTTAGACCCCAGAAAAAAACTCTAGACAGAAACAGTATATCAAATAACATCCTGAGGTACCACAGGTTACTCTAGTTGACAACTCAGTTCACTCACTACCAAGAAAGTACATTTCTAAAAAAGTTAAAACTTTCATAAAAAGGTAATGGCCTTCAGGCCTTGATAGTTTCTAGCTAAAACATTGGTTGTCAGACAAAACACCCTTTGAGCATCAGTGGCTGATTCTTACTTGCATGTCGCAAATTGGAATACAAACTGTAGATAAATGTATGGTGTGTGTGTGTTTTCATGAGAGATAGAGATAGCATCCATGTGACAGACAGGTCAAACGGCATATAAACACAGCCTTCTCCTCTGTCCTTGTTAGGCTCGGGACCAGCCTGGGAGTCGGCTAGTTGTCGTTGCCGAAGACGGTGTTGAGCTGCTGGGTGACCCTGATGAAGGTGGTCCTGCGGCTCAGCTCCTTGAGCTTGGCAGCGCCCACGTAGGTGCAAGTGGAGCGAACACCACCCAGGACATCTCGCACCGTCACCTCCACATCACCTTTATAGGCCACCTCTACCGTCTTCCCCTCAGATGCTCTGGGAGGGAGGGACAAAGGAGAGTAATGTGTGAGTGACCTCCTCTCCTAACCTAACCTCACCTAGAGAGCCCCAAATCTGTCATCCAACTTTCACCAATAACTCTTCCACCTCAACAGTTTCTCCTTGGAACGTCCCCTCCCTGCATTTATGTATTCAGTGAAAATGCATTTCCTACTGTACCTGTAATAAACAATTTTATTTTGAATTTTGAATTTTAACACTTGTCATAACCAGCTACTACCAGTAATAACACATCTTTAACCCCCTAATTTCATGGTAACGGCCTGTCATAAATCTCACCTGTATTCCGCCACTCCTCCTGCATGTCTCTTCATGGCCGTGTCAGAACTCATGCCGTAGAACAGCTTGTACTTCTTGCCGTTCTTCTCAATCATCTCACCCCCACTCTCAGTGTGGCCAGCCAACATTCCGCCCAGCATCACAAAGTCCGCCCCCGCGCCTACCAGTCACACAGCACAGCCAATTAAATACCCAGGTCAGATACTTTAGTATTCCATAAATGGTTTGTAATATCAAGTATTGTGTGTTTTGAATAGGTAAGTAAGCGGCACTTAAATGACTACAACAAAACTCACCAAAGGCCTTTGAGACATCACCTGGGCAAGTGCATCCACCATCCTTGATAAGGGAGAGAGAAGATATGTTTTGGATGAAGATGTGCGTGCATGCGTGTGTGTGTGTGCGTGTGCAAAGCTTCCTTGCACTCAACGGTCCTTCATGAAGCTAATCAAATGATTAAATAGTCATAATTCTACTAGTACTGCATTTTCTCTGCATTTTTCAATCTCGTGTCACCTCCACTAGCTCTTGGCATCACTCAGTGTCTGGGGGTGGGAGTCCGAGCTCCTACCCACCCAGAGAACCACATAAGAACACACATTCCCAGGGTCACATTCAACAGGAAACACCAGCTACTAAAAAGCAAGCCACACTGACCTTGCTAACACAGATGTACAGGAGGATATCAATAGCTATAACTATGACACATGGTTTAGGGTATTAACCCTTTATGAAGACTGTAAGACAAATTGACAACAGTGTATGTGTACATTTGTATCTTTGTGTATAAGTATAATGATTCTGTATAAATAGAGGCTCACAGAGATGATGTGTCCACCCAGGCCATGGGCTGCATCTGCACACTCGATTACAGCACTCAGCTGGGGATAGCCCACCCCGGTCTTTTTACGAGTGGTGCAGACAGAGCCTACAGAGAAAGAGACACACAGACAGTCAGAGATCATCAGCCTGATCCCACAAACACTTTTATTTATCATACTAAGGGGGAGTCTGTATATTGTGTTATGTTAAATATATATATATATATATATATAGTGCATGAGCTGAGGACCCAGCAAGACAGACGTGTGACAGCAGTGCCCAGTTAGATCACCTGGTCCGATGCCTACTTTGATGATGTCAGCACCGGCGAGGATAAGCTCTTCCACCATCTCCCCTGTGACAACATTCCCGGCCTGTGGCAAGAGAACCACAAAAATCAATATCAACATAAACATCAATACATACATACCATCATGTACCACTAGTTCTTTGATGTTTCTGAATGTATTATCAACACTCAAGTTAGTTAATTTATCAATACCAATATTACAACACATATAATCATGTTATAAAAGAGAGCATCCTAAAGTCACTGACCATGATGGTGTGTGTTGGGAACTTCTGACGCACATCTTTGACAAAGTGAACAAAGTGCTCAGAGTAACCGTTAGCAACATCAACACAGATGTAATGCAGCTGAGGGACAGCAGCTAGGATAGCACCAAGCCGATCAAAGTCCCCCTCGCTTGTCCCAGTGCTAACAGCCAAACTCTGAGAGAGAGGGAGAGAGGGAGAGAGAGGGAAAGGCAGAGAGAGCGATAAAGAGAGAGAGAGAGATTCATACAATCAAAATGTTTGGCAAAATATAAAAAGTAAGTCATATGAAGTGTCAATAATACAAATTGAAGTCTCTCAAGCCAATGGTTATTTCCATAAGTACCTGTAAACACTCTGGATGCTCTGCTGCAAACTCCTTCCATTCATCAATTGAATAATGTTTGTGAATGGCAGTGAAGAGAGTGAACTGAAGGGTAGAGGGACAACAACAAGCATGTAAAATACACGTTTAATGGGGTAAAACATGCTTTTGGAGAAACCTCTAAAATATAGATAAGAAGTCTACAGTATCACTATGAATCAGTAGGGATATTTGCGGAATGATATAGTTATGTTAGATCAGTAGGGGGTTTGGGTTATAAAGCATTTCATCTGTTGTAAGATTTCAATTTATGGTTCAATCAAGTATCTCACAACATTTAAGGTGCCCAGCCTAGCCCATATTGACATACATACTACTTTAAATGATAATAGACAGCTTGTGAGCATATACCTGATGCAAAGCCAGAGCCATCTGGAAAGTGCCAACAGTGTCCATGTTGGCTGCAATGATAGGGATTCCTTTGTAATTTCCCTTGGAGTTTCTGAAGGTGTAACTTCTCATCAGATCCACCTAGGGCAGAGAGGAACAGGCATGGAGGGTGGAGAGTAGACATACTGGTGCTACAATTATGATTGAGATACATGAAACATGTATTCAGATGGTGTTACAGACAATTTAATGTGCATTTATGGACAAATAAAGGGGATATGCACCTCGCTACGGGATTTGAGCGTGCTTCTCTTCGGACGAAGCAGTACGTCCTTGAAGTCCAGCTTGATGTCATTTTCAATGCGAGGCATATCTACAACAGTTTGCTGTTTACGTAATACTTAAACTTTGTATATCTTCTGGTATGCCGATCTGCAGGTGGAGGACACAGTAAGTATTTTGTTGAAATCTCGCGCACGCACACACACACACACACACACACACACACACACACACACACACACACACACACACACAGTACTGTCATTCATGCAATCACGTACTAACATGTCATGTCGCACAAGCATGCCCTTCCATGAGGTAGCGTGCGTGGGAGAGAAATCCCCCCTCGTATTACAGAAAATGTTTATCACAATACATGCAATAATAAAAAAAACATGTACTATTAACCCATTTATCTGAATGGACATCTAATGCACTCTCTCAAGAAAAAAACAAACTTGTCGTGATTAGCTGTATATGCCTTGCTAGCATGCTGTCAAAATGTGAGGTTATCTATTCAAAATTGCCAAATGTATTGAAATCGATATATAAATTGCTATCGCAAGCTATAAGTATACAATTATGAACCCATATACTTCTTGCTCATATTTGGAAGCATAAACTACTTACCTTTGTAAAATGTATAGGGAATCCTTATTTCACCACTGCTTCCTGAAACAATGCGAAACAGGGATGTTTTAGCCGGCGGATCTTAACTGTAAAGATGTTTTTGTAGTTCAGTTATTCGCGTACCCTTACATTTACATAGGGAGTGAGCTCGACAAAAAACTACAAAAAAGTACTCGTTTTACGTCGCTACTTCTCAGTGTCGTAAAGAATACTACAAATAACGTACTGTTCTACTCATGGAAGTGCCACATATCGATGTATTTTCTATTATTAAATGTTTGAATACATCTGTTTTATTCCACACATGTTTTTATGGAGAAAACATAAAATCACAATATATCATTACGCGGAACCCTTTAGTAAGAAGGTGCTGCGGAAATCGCTGTACGAACACAGGATGCTCAATTGATTGTTGTTTTGAGGCGAAGAAAGATTGCAAAGAAATTCAACTTTATATGTAACCAGTTAATTGTAATTATAATTTCTTAGGTTATACAACGTTGATACAGAATATATTACGTGTTATATAATTGATGTTAAGAAAACAAAAGAAGTCAAAATGTTGATTAAAGTTAAGGTAAGATATGGTAGCAGTCATTTACACGGTCAGTACACAAATTACATGGCTTCATATTCAAAAGCGAATAGCTTGAGGCCAGCTTGTTTTGTCAGTTAGCTAAAGAATTTACTAGACAGAGCCCACCAGAAGCAGATAAAAGCATTCCAGCCAAAGACATGCACGAAGTGCAGTTATACCATCAATGCATAAACCTTTTCTTAGGAATGATATTTAACCTTTGATTTTTATGGAATGTTATCCTCTTTGACATGGCTAATGTTTTCTTTCCGCTAGACACTCACTGGCAAGGAAATTGAAATTGACATAGAGCCCACAGACAAGGTATGTTGTATGCCATTTAGCCTAGTCATTGTGGTACAGGTATGTACTAGGCCTAAATGAGAGTTTCTGTAGTGCGTCTCGGATCTCTTGACTGAAACGTCAATGACTAAACATAGTTTTTGCAATCAAGCAGTGTTGCAAGGAATTTCTCTTTACACTTTCATGCAAATGGATACATGGCCCTCATGCACTCTTTTGTGGCTGACTCAAACCTGGGCCGTGATGCGTAATGTAAGTGTGTTTAAAATTCACTTTGTCTGTCTGCCAGGTGGAGCGGATCAAGGAGAGAGTGGAGGAGAAAGAAGGCATTCCACCTCAGCAGCAGAGGTTGATCTACAGTGGGAAACAGATGTAAGACAGTCATATGTTTAAAATTAGATTAATACCAATCAATGTCATTCATCACTCCTAAATGAAGCAGCAATTGAGTTGGGTTGTGTTAAAAAGGAAAACTCTTGGAGTGCCAGTTGCTTTGACACGTACTCTTTATAAGAATCTTGATCTTTCACCTCACACAAAGTACACAGTATATACCAGTATCACTGTACGAGAAGTTGACTTCTGGAGTTGTACAATGAAATATAACTTCCACAAGTATTCCACAGGGGGAACCTTGGTTGGTCTCTCTGTGTACAACAGAGAAGTGGAAAAAACATACCCAAATTAAAATTGTACATCCTCCCATTCCTAATAATCCCTTTCCCTCTGCCATGTCTTTCCCTTAGGAACGACGAGAAGACTGCTTTAGACTACAAGATCCAGGGGGGCTCAGTTCTACATCTGGTCCTTGCACTCAGAGGAGGGGACCGACATGTCTTCCACGGTCCCTGTGGCCTCCTGTTTCCCCTGTAACCACCACACCTGCCTTACAGTAGCTCCACATAGAAGTTGCCCTTAGGCACAGATCCAGGTTCAGCTTTATCTCCACATATCCTAACCTAAACCATTAAGAGAGAAAAATACAAAGCTGGCCTCAGATCAGTGTCTAGGGGCAACTTCATCCCACTCCTCTGAGGATCAGCCACCATAGAGCTTCCTTCAGACATGTTGCACCTGTTTCACTCTCATTACGTGTGTGTTGTTATGAGAATTTGATGGTCCTTCTTCATATGGATACTGTTAAGAGGTTTTTTTCTTTAGTGTTGGGGTATCATCTAGCCAGCCTTCATACCTCTCTCCCAACCCCCTGAGAGCATCAAACTAATCGGGATGTTATGTTTACAAGATGTGAAAGTGTGAGAAATTATTCTTTAAGGTAGATATGTCAGTTTAGTTTGTCAATAAAATAAACTTATATTACAAGTCATCAATGGTGCATTGTCATTAATTATTGTAGAGACGGGGTTACACAGTTAGCATTGTGCCTTCCTGTTTCCCAGCATGCATTGTGTTCAGACTTTGAGAGTTATGTTATTAAGTTTTAAATGTGCTATGCAAGTGTTATGCATGTTTGTTCAGTGTTGTTAAATTGTTACTAATCGTTTCTGTTTATGTTGTAAGTGTTTTGGGGAATTAAGTACTGAAACCATGGTTGACCCCAGCATTAAATTTCATGTAAGTAAGTCATTGTCTCTTAGACTTTATTAGTCAATAAAAAGACTGAAAGCTAATTTGTGCCTTACTTCACTGATTGCCACATTGGTGCCAGGAGTGTGATTGCTGCCACAGCCCACAGATGAAGATGGTGTCATCGGGAAGTAGATACAAAGAGGAGCTCCATGAGATTGAAGACCAGGAGAAGATTCGCCAGCCGCTTAAGCCAGCACAGCTGGCTGGCTCCGTGGCCCGGTGAGCGCTGAAGCAGATGCCACCAAGAGGTCGCTGCCCACCGAGACTTCACCGCCGGCTGCTGCCACCGCCCGCCGCCACAATTTCATTGCGAGCCACCATTACATCACCCACCATCATTCCATCACTGGCCATCGCCACTACAACACCAACGCCCCCTGCTGATGTGATGCTGCCGTCGCCAAGGACCACCTTTAAGCTCCGACGGTACGCTGGCATCAGAGCTCTAGAGCCATACCTAGCTCAAGTAAGACTGGCAGCGATGTACAACCATTGGAGCACCCGAGACACTGCTGCCCACGTTGCCTTGGTGCTTGAAGGGAACGTGCTTGGGTGTTGCTTGACCTAACGGCAACCAAACAACAAGACCACCAGACACTGGCCGCTGTGGTAGAACGGCACTTTGGTCGAGCCACCCACGTGTTTTGGTTGGCCGACATCCAAGACCCCTGCATCATCGGGCTGGACCTGCTGACTCGCTGGAGGGCTCTGGTCGATGTGTCGAGGAACGCCATCTACCTCGGCAAGGAGACCCTGGCCGTCAAGGGAGGAAGGTGGGACGTACCCATGTCCAGCTGTCTCCACCAGTCACCACGCCGCCACCGTCTCCATCGCCACTGTCACCACCACTGCCACCCAAGGTGACTACGACACCGCCTGGCCCGCCAACAACGATTGTGAACTCCGGGGAAGAAGTGTGTGGCAGTTACTGGTGCCCAAGGACTGGTGCCAACGGGTGCTACAGGCAGTCCATGGCCCCACCTGCTATGACACTTGTTGTCAGGGCCGCTCCTTCGACTCGGAAGAGGGGAGTCTCACCCACCAGCCAGTGGGTGGGGCCCTGTGAGGTGTTGGAGCAGCTTTCAGATGTCGTGTACCGAGTGAAGTTGTCTGTCCGGGGGCGGGTGGTGATTTTGCTTCGGGACTGCTTGGCACTTTATCGCCCCTTGGCTGAAGGACCTGCAGACCAATCCAACTCATCCAGCACGGTTCCTCCAACACCCACAAGCCCCCCCAATCAAACGGACAGTGGGGAACAGGGACCTGCGACCCCGCGGGTTTGTAGGTGGCGGGGACATTACTGACATTACTGTTTGGTTTGATGACCCCAGTGTTAAATTTCATGCTAAATCAGTTATTGTCTCTCAGTTTTGCTAGTCATTAAAGAGGCTGTGATAGCTAATTTGTGTCTTACTTCACTGATTGCCACGTTATGTTTGATGTCATTAAACAAAGACTTCAAAGCAATTAAAATAACATCTATTTCTCTGACACAAAACCAAAGCATTCACCAACATTTCATGTTGAGTATAGGTTTATTTATCTCATTACTGTATGCACAATTATAGAGAAACATACAAAAGACAACCGAATGAAAGATAACTTCAGTAGAAACAGTTCTCTTTCAAGAGTGTGTCATTGAACTGATAGGACTGACTGCAGCTGACCACTTGAACAAAGTAAATCCTTAGGAAAAGCATTTGCACTATTTGGTACAGAAAATAATTCAAAGTAGTGCATCTACCTGATTTTCTTATTGAATATCTGTCTTTGTGGGTTACAATCATATTGCCTGGAACACAAATAATGATACCTTTACATATTGCATGGCTTTTACCACGTCCACCCTAAGTAAATGCCTAACCTTGAGTAACAGAGATGTGTTTGCAACACACCGATCGATTCAGAGAATCCCTGCAATTCTGATTATATAGCCTATTCATAATACAATAGAACTATGACCTATAATTGATGACACATGCCATTTTTGAGAGATACGGTATAGTTCTGGTAGTCCTTAGCAGTAATTTAGATACATACAATGAATGTCTCAATCTTATACTGTATGTATTATGTTTATTAATGTTGTTTTGTTGTAACTCCATCATTATTTATAATAATTTCTGGGGTGGGTGGAAGGATGGGATGATGTAACTGTGTCATAATGTGAATAAAGATGAAACATTATCCACAAAGAAAACAGTTGATTATTCTGTGGTGACAGTTTGGGTACAGTATACTTGTCACTTCTCTATATATAGGCACAACACGTTAGTGTCACATACAAGTGTCCCATACAATAATCATTGGCTTGTGTGAGCCGTAAGCCATTTGCCTTTATACATTTGGGTTTCAGTGAACAATTATCAGTGTGTTTAAGGCTTTTCACATTGTACATTGTTTGCCTCAGCCCAGGGTTAACAAATGCATGTGTGAATTGAGGGTAATATAGCCCTGTGTCATTCTTAACCAGTGGTTACAGATAGCCCTGGGATAAGAAAGTGCAATCTGCAATCTGAAAAGCCTTTTTGAGGCCTTTGGCTTTCCTGCTGTTCTTGTGTGTAACACCAAGAAAAGTTCCTATAAACCATTTGTTGCATGGCAATAACGTTTTCTGATTTTGTCTGTAGATTCTTCTCTTTCGTTACATGTAAATCTATGGCATTATCTATGTATCTGAGACATCAATAAATTGATGAAATATTGACTATTGTGTTTGTGTGTATAAAAATGAGGTTAAGACATAGAGGTTAAAAATGAGGAGAAGAGGAATGAACTCTTCACTGCGGTCAAAGTTTGAAAGACTAGTGAGGTTTGTTAGCATGAACCCACTCCTGTGTGACGTCTAATATTAGCTGTCCAGAGAGATTTTGCAGTGAGGAAAAGGCAACGTGTACATCCTGAGAAGGCCTCAATCTGGCAATAAAAAACTGTGTGTGTGTGTGTGTGTGTGTGTGTGTGTGTGTTTGTGTGTGTGTGTGGCACAGGATCTACAGAAGGGTCTATGCTGCTACACTGGGCCACAACACCTTTATGTTATATCTATTATAGTCACCTGACAACACTGACAGCATCTCTGGTTTATTTAGGGATTCATCCTCTGGTGTCAAGTAAAATGAAGTCACAATGAAGTCAGAGTCAATGTGAAATTTAAAAATGGCCACTTTTTGTTTTCTTTATCATGAAAATTGTATCTTCAAAAATATTGGAAAAATCAATTCTCAACATCAATGATAACAATAATATACCAATACCTAAGTAGAGAATATATCACACGGTAATTAAGGCAATTAAAAGAGCTGGAACTGATTTTACACCAGACAAGGACCTGACAGGTATGGAACCAGTTCACATATAAGCTCTTAAATGTATACCTCTGCAGTTGCAAGAGTAGAAAATAGAACCAAAAGTTATCAATGTTGAATAGAAAAAAAACAAACACTAAAACTAAAATAATAAAACTAAATTAATAATAAAGACACATGATACAACAATTATCACAATTGCAAAAAACATTTTGGAATCACAGTCATATATTAAAACACAGACAGCATCTAGTATTGACAACATGAAATAAATTGATCTGAATTTGATGGTTTGAGAATCAAAAATACAGCTTTGGTGTGTTTTCAGTAAGACATGGCAGATTCAAAATGTGCCAGTAGAAATAAACACACATGAACAAGGTTGATGAATCCACCTCAGTACAGTAAGAGGACCTCAAAAGCCTCTCACAGTCGGAGTGTGCAGGGAGTGTGTGAAGAAAGAGTAGGAGGAGGAAGAGTGGGGGAGAAGGAGAAGGAGGGTGAAGAGGAGGAGACAAAGGAAGAGAGAGAGGAGGAGGCAGAGCTGAAGGAAAAGGAGGAGGATGAGAAGGAAGAGGGGAGAAGGAGGAGGAGGAGGAAGAAGAAGGGGGCGGGGGGGCAGCAAGAGAGAGAGAGTAAAAATATGATGTATGTGAGGATGTCTACCTCATCAAGCATGCATCACTGCACCATTGAAAGATTCCAGAATGAAATATGATTAGTCTATAATCCTCTCTCGCCTCCTCTCCTTCTTATCTCTGTGTGGCACAGCAGTCATGATTGAAACAATGCTACAATCAGATGAACACATTCAAAAACAATGTGTGTCACTACAAGTGTGTCAGAGTCGGTGTGTACACACACCCATCTCTGCTATTGTGATATACCTGAAACACTACCCTACCACTGTGTGTGTGTGTGTGTGTGTGTGTGTGTGTGTGAGTGTGTGTGTGTGTGTGTGTGTGTGTGTGTGTGTGTGTGTGCGTGTGTGTACTGGGGGAGTGGGGGTTGCGAATGTTTTCAGGCTGTTCACTTCTGTGTCTCGCCATCCTCTTCTGAGAGAGGGGACCTCTCCTTCAATTCCTCCCCTTCTTCATCTTTTTTCACCTCTGCTGGGTACACCACCAAACAGAACTTCTGACCTAAGTAGGTCATCTTATCTGTAGAGAAAGTAGGCCAGTTAGGACGGTAGACTACATTACAATCCTAACTTGAAATTTGGCCCATAGTGGATTGGCCCATAGTAGTGAATTTATACAGCTAAAGTCAGACACAGGGTGGCAGTCATATGTACAGTTCAGCACAATGAATGCACTGTCAACACCAGAGATAGAAATAGATTAGAGTCTAACTTGAAGAGACATAAAACCAAATACAAAAAAACCCAAATGAGAGCCAAATGAGTTGAGTTTACTTACCGACAAAGGTGTTGAAGCACTGCGGCTTGTTTTCATAGTAGACACCCAGGAAGTAGACAGGGACGCCAGTCAGCATGATGGCCAGGCCGATGCCACACACCACGGGCTCAGAGTAGAGGGAGAAGATGAGCAGGAAGGCCCAGAAGAGCAG
Source organism: Argentina silus (assembly GCF_951799395.1). Classification (NCBI taxonomy): domain Eukaryota; kingdom Metazoa; phylum Chordata; class Actinopteri; order Argentiniformes; family Argentinidae; genus Argentina; species Argentina silus. The sequence continues at coordinate 12,383,303 of NC_139655.1, forward strand.
GTAGATCACCGGCCACACCAGGCTAATCTGTATGGGGAGGGGAGGGGAAGGGAGGGGAGGGGAGAGAGGTGGTGGTGGGGTCAGTAACAGACGTGGACACTTCCGGTCCCAGTCATCTCCTCCAAGAAAGAAGAGCATTTTGGTGCTGAGAAGCAAGTGTACGACTGTATGAAATGTGAATATAATATGAACATTTAAGCATGTAGACTGCATATCTACTATATCATCCACACTCAAAATGACTAGAGAACTTAATGCAACTGTGGTGCAATCAAAGGGTCTCACTGGAAACTCACCCTGATTGGCCGATGCATGTCAGGTGCCTTGATGCGGAGAACAATCTGCCCGGCGACAGTGACTCCGTAGAAGAGGTAGTTGATGAAGCCAACGTAGTTGATGAGGGTGTACATGTCACTGGTGCACAGCATCAGCAGGGTGGACAGACACTGAGAGAGAGAAAAATAATGAAGGAGAGGGAAAGAGAGGGAGAAAGAGAGAGAGATAGAAAGAAAAGGGGTCAGGGAGGTTGTCAGCTGTGGGGATTGAGAAGTAAAGATAGACCCACACAGTAACTGATGTAATTAAAATCCCTAAGAAAGAAGGGATATGGTACTCACAGTGAAGAGCAGAGCAGGGATGGGGGTGCAGCGCTTCACATGGATCATAGCCAGCAGGCTGGGGAGGTGGCCCTCTCTGGCTCCAGCGAAGAACAACCTGAGAGAGAGAGAGAGGGGGGGGGGGGGGGGTTAGCACTAATATAGACAAGTGCAACACCACATAACTACTGTACATAGACAACACCACATAACTACTGTACATAGACAACACCACATAACTACTGTACATAGACTCATGAATATGATATGAAGGGAAAAGGCTTCAGTGGATAAAAAGTGAACCTGGGGTTCCAAAGAAGAGACATAATAACAGTAGAAATGAGAAGAGAGAATGGCAGGTAAATACCTGGGAGAGAGAGAGTGAGGTTAGTGAGAGTAGACTAACCGGGAGGAGGTGAAGAGAGAGCCGTTGACCCCCCCAAAGGTGGAGAGAGCCACAGAGATGGGCATGATCCACGACATCACTCCCAACAGTTTCTCACCAAACGTCTTTGATGGAGGGAGAGAGGGTTGGGGGTAAAAGAGAAGAGATAGGGGAAGGAAAAAGAGGGGACAAGATGATGGTTAAACACACTTCACCACTGCATTGATGTACATACAGCAAAACAAAAAAACACAATACTTTAATATAGAGGTAAATGAAAAGATGAAGATGTTAATGTTACTTGGTCCAGTTAGAATTGAAAGAGGATCACATCAATGTATCTGTATGAATCAGTATTCAATGTTGGGTTTGATGAGCATGAACTCGCTGTACCCAGCAGGGGGCACTAGAGTCATTTATAATGGTGGTGGATGTGAATGAAGAGAGAGAGTAAGGTCTTCTGCATCATCTTGTCAGGGTAGAGCTACTCACAACGGCAACAGCGTTGGAAGCCAGCAGCTCCTGAGGACTCATGGCTGTGACATAAGCGATGTTGGCGAAGACGTAAACAAACGTCACCAGGGGGATGGAAATGAAGATGGCACGGGGAAGATTCCTAGGATGGAGAAAGGTGGTGGGAGGAAGGACGGGAGAGGAGTCATTCATGAAAGGGATGCAGGTATAAGTCAAGTGCGTTACATACAACATATGAAATTGAACAAAAAATATCTGTATCTTGAACTGAACGTAGAGTGGTGCATGCTATAGGTTGGGTTGGGATGTCTTACACATAGGGGTCGACCAGCTCCTCAGTGACGTAGTTGAGGAAGTTCCATCCTCCGTAGGCGAAGGAGCCTTGTAAGAAGGCCAGGGCTATCAACCCCACATCGTACTCCTGAAATGGCTCAAATGCATTGGCTGGCTCTAGCCAGTAGTACTCCCCTAGAAGGAGAGGAGGAGAGGCAATATAGCATTCTGTAAGTGTCTTTGTTTCATCTCGCTACAGTCTACTCTGTTATACTACTGTAATACAGATCACTAAGATCATAGGGCGAGCATGACAAAGATAGCTGTGTTAATGTGTGTAATATTAATGTCTTCTATCTCCCTCTTTCTCTTAGCCCCCTCCCCTCCCTTACCTATCTTTGTCTCTCCCTCTCCTGCCTCTTTCTTTCTCTCGTACACTCTCTCTCTCTCTTTCTTTCTCTCTCTCCTGTGTCACTCTCTCTCTCTCTTTCTGTTTGCATCTCTCACACGCTATATGGTGGATAATTCTCACAGCAAGCCGAGTGGGTAAATCCCCCATTGTGTTCTTACACAAACACACACAGTCCCTCCTGCTTTCATTGTGTATGGCGTCTATTGTGCTAGCTGTCGTCACTGTTGTCTCTGTGGCCTCTGGAATAACTGACCGTCATTAGAGTCATCATTACTAACCCACTGAGACGTGCTGATATGAAAACCACATTAGTTCTGTGCGTTTTACCAGAGGCCCGGAACTCAATGACCTTGCCACTGTCAATAGGGAGTCTATGTGTCCCCAGTGACTGAGTGTGATGCTGGCCTTCATCTCAGCTAGATGGAGACTACCGGACAGAGATGGTGGTGAATATATACAACACACACACACACACACACACACACACACACACACACACACACACACACACACACACACACGTGATGGTGCGTACCCTTGCAGATCTGCACGATGCCCATGATGATGATGAGAGCCAGGGCCAGCAGCTTCCCGGCAGTGAACATGTCCTGGACACGGGTGGCCCATCTCACACTGGAGCAGTTCACCCACGTCAGCAACACTGCAACACAGAGAGAAACTGTTAGCATTGATTTACATTAACAGACTTATCATGCCAATTAGGTTCACTGAATTGAACTGAGACAGTTTTACCTCACACAAGTACACTACACACACACACCGGTTATTTCTCTAGGCATATTCATACCTTTCATTGCTCACTGGGGATTCACTGGCTGGGGATTCACTGGTAGTGAATTGCAGTGTACAATAAACAATGATGCAGACTTGATCAATTGTCACCACATCTACAGTCAGATCACCTCAGCATAGAAGGAAGTGACAATGGCACTACATTGCAGCTATGTACAGTACATGACTTGTTAGAATATTTGTAAGAAGAATAGCAGTCAATGTGGCGAACAGCATTGAACATTGGGCACAGTAGGACAGCTCATCCAGTCGTGATATCTCAGTGATGTAATGGTTTGGGTGAGGATATGGAGAGGTTCTAGATCTGTGCCTCAGGATAACTGTAACTATCAACCATTCTACTTGGAGCTGCTGCAAGCATGATGTGTCATAAAAGGTTTAAAACACAATGAAGTTTGCCCTCCAGCCTCACTCGCTGTACAGTTACAATGAACGTTGACCCCTCCCCATACCTTTCATCTTTACCAGCATAATGACTCTGAACCCCAAGGACACACAGGTCTGCATTTCTCCACAGACAGCTGCGGGATCCCCTATCACTATCTCTGTCTCACCTGGGCAAAGCATCTATCAAGTCAGATATTTCATGTCATCGATCTAGTCCTACTTCCTTCACACCGGCCCAGTACAATATCACGTCCAGATGGAATGAGGGTTACTAGTTACTGTAGTGGGTCACTAGTTACTGCATGCGGGGCAATAGGTTCAGTGAGGACAGGATTTCTACCTCCACCAGCCTCCCTTGGTCAGGGTGATAAGTAGGCTTGCTTCACTCAGTGGTGCACAATATGCACATCACATTGAAATACCTCTGAGTTGAGCTGTTCTGGTCTGAGTGCCAAAGAACAAAGACGGGCTGCACAGCCAGACCCACACAGACCCAGAGAGGGAGACGGGTGCGCTTGTTTATAGTTGTTGGGAAATAGTTTATGATGTTTTGAGGTTGTGGGAAAGGGGAGGGGGGAGGGAAGACATTTTTGTCTGCAGGTTACAAACAACAAACAGCAGCTGAAGAAAGACACAAGAAGAATGAAACAGGAAAAACTACACACATGAGCAGAGCGGATCTCATCATGTGTGATTGAATGTGTGTGTGTGTGTGTGTGTGTGTGTGTGTGTGTGTGTGTGTGTGTGTGTGTGTGTGTGTGTACTCTCAAAGTACACAGATGAACCACTCAACTCAATACAATACATCAGTTACAATATGTAGTTGTTACAACAACAAATCACCCACCACTATGTCAAAACAACATGAATACCACTCAACATTATCTATCCATGTGACAATCCATGTATTCAGTGTTCTTTACATGTGTGCCTGTCTATATACAGTATATGTGTGTCTTTCTGTGCACTGTGAGCTGTGGAAAGTATTTATTGTCGAGGACAATAAATCAGAAATCTGAATCTGAACACTCTGATGTACACGTGCTCTAGCTGAATAAGGACATAAAAAAGTAAACACCTGGAACGTGTTGCATTCTGAGAATTGAGGCTCCCTAAGCTGAGAATACACACCAACATGCTGAGTAACTGCATGACTGCCCCAACCCCCCCCCCCCCCCCCAACACATGTTTTTGAAACTGAACACTTTTTCCCCATGCAGCACACGAGTGTATATGTGTATGTTATAGAAAAGGCGGAGTGGGTAACTTAAACCACACAAATATTACATAAGGGGAGGTTCTACCCAGTATACAGTATATACTCACAATAGTGCTAATATAAAGTCACATCTGGACAGAAACACTCTCCCTAGTCTAGACCATGTCTATCTATGCCCGTCCATTGAGATTTTCAGTGTTGTCGTCCATGAAAACCATCCCAACCAAGATATCTCAGTGTAAGGGCACAATGACACCAAAACAACAGCGGAGGTGGAGAAGGAAAAGGAAGAAAGAGGATGAGAAAGAGAGAGTGGAGAGTGTCCTCTAGTAACCTTTCACGCAGTTTCCTCTCGCCAGCCAGCAGAGGAACAACAAAACAAGACTAATATTAAGTCTTCACAAAAACAGCTTCGCTCAAAAGCTGCTTGGCAACACCTGTCCAATTAACTTCTATGAATCTCACATTACAAAACTGCTTTGGCCAATGGGATCACAGTGTGCTATACTATTGAAAACTGCTATTGAGAACTACTGAAAAACAACAGTATGTTAGTATGAGTCAGTATGTTAGTGGTATGTAAATCATGGCATGTATAATCCCAGAGTGGGAAAACCTGTAGATCTAGGTCAAGTCAACAGTAATTACTAAGGCAAACACAACTGGTAAAACTGCTAGAAATACTGGATTACCTGGTTCATTCAGCGCTAAGGTCCCTAGAGGGATCATTTCTGCACTGTTAGGCCAACACAGCAATCCCACCCCCTCTCCCCTCTACAGTTGAACAACAACCAGGACACAAGATATCTACAGGTACATTCCACCCACAGTGGTGAATTCAGCTGTGACACCAAGGAACTGTTGCAACTGCAAGCCATCCACTCAACTACTGATCTAAGCAAGAGGTGATATATATACTTCTAAAAACAGCACAAGAGGCACATGAAAGGTTGAACAGATAAACAAACATATGTGAACAGACCTTGGGGGGGAGCGGTGTTGTTGCCTCACACACTCTGCTCTCTGTGTCCCTCCCTGGCTCTCTCTGCCTGTCTGAACACCTCTTGTGGTATTTCTGCTGCATGTGTTAAGTTTGGACAATTTCCAACGATGTCACTCTCGGAGCGGTGCAACCACTGGTCTTTACACACTCTCATACTCAGCAACACTCTCTCCGTTGTGTTACCTCATTTATTCTCTTCTCCCTCACGTGACCTTTGACCATGAGTTAAGTCACAAGAGAATGTGAGAAAGGGAGATGAGAGAGAAAGTATGGCAGGAGGGGGACATGGGAGGGAGGGAGGGAGAGAGAGAGAGAGAGAGAGAGAGAGAGGGAGAGAGAGAGAGAGAGAGAGAGAGAGAGAGAGAGAGAGAGAGAGAGAGATACTGATGAATGCAGCATCAATCGACCAAGGCTACATTCCCTTCTTTCTGCCTTCGTTTCCCTTCGTTAATGGATCCTAATCAGAGGGTCTCTTGAGGCACTCTTCCCACCCTCTCCTATTTCTAACATTTTCTTGTGACTTAACCACATGGTCAGAGTTTTCTGACCGTTGTCAAAGCATCTAGTTGTTTCTTCAAAACAGAGATATATCCCTAGAAAACAACCTGAAGGAGTTTCATGGTCAGGGTTAAATATCTTTTTCAAGATGAATATCAATCACATGAATAAAAGTCTTAGTTGTCATTGCTATTGCACTGCAATGTTTTTCTCTGTATCTAGAGACTATTCTAGGTACCCCCCCCCCCCCCCCCCCAACTCTCCCTGGAGGTACTTACATAGGCAGACGGCGGCGAGCAGGCGCAGGCCGTTCTCCGGGGGGAAGCAGGTGGGGAAGAGGGGCTGCAGGACATAGTTGGAGAAGGTAAGGGCGATAACTGCCTGGTTGGTGGGGTAGATCACCAGCACAGCTATCCACAGCCTCAAGAACCTGGCACAGTGGGGGGGACCAGGGGTTAGTTACTTCAAGTATGTCACATAGACACACACACACACACACATACACACATATACACACACACACACACAAAGTCAGCTTTTGAGATGCTCAGTGTGTAGAATACATAGAGAGAATTGGCCTGTATAACAGAATACTGTATCACATCATGCTGTTAACGGTATGAAAGGGCAAAACCTCCAGTAGAAGCTTAATAGAGTTCAGTCATTGGAGGTAAGCTGAGGTTTAGGAGGGCAGAGGGGGGCTGTTGTATTAGCTGACTGCAAAGGAGGGCACAAAAGGGCAAGCGCATGGTTTTCCACAAATTCTCCAAAAGCTTATGTAGTGATCGTTACACTTCGCTGCGTCCGCCTTGTTAACCTGGCAGTCTCCCAAAAGAATATGAGTGTGTGTGTGTGTGTGTGTGTGTGTCTGTGTGTGTCTGTGTGTGTATCTGTGTTTGTGTGTGTGTATGTGTGTGTGTGTGTGTGTGGGAGGGGGGGCAATACATCTAAGACTTAATGCAGCCTTAAAGCTGAGTCCTCAGAGAAAGACTTTATTTGCTAACAACTGTGATGGTGTGTCAACACTGCTGGATTACTAGCAGTTGCTGTGGGGGTGTCAGTCTGAGTCTCTCTCTCTCACACAGACACACACACACACACACACACACACACACACACACACACACACACACACACACACACACACACACACACACACACACACACACACACACTGAACACCATCATAACAAACACTCTGAACAAAGCTTATTATCCCAGAGTGAGGAAACCCAAAAACTTCAAACTAAGTTTGTCTACAGTACGTTCTGGGTTAAAGTACAGTCATTGATGTATTGATAGCTACAAAGGGACACAATCAATGGTTAGATGTGTTTTGTCTGGCTAGATTCCTGTCAGAAAATAGAACCATGATAAAAAGAATTCCTATTGGCAGTTACAAAACCAGGACTCAATGGAACATGTTTACAGTCTGGGAGAAAGACATTCTAAATCTAGAAATCATTCATGATAAAGACAAAGTGATGTTGGACAAAGTTGGGAGGGGGGAGGGGGAGGGGGGAGGAGGTAGAATTATGTAAGCTTACCGCCCCTCCCCAACTTGATCCTACTCTGGATAATATGAGCTAAAACAGACACCCTGCGTTGGGTCACATGACCTGCAGTAGAATACTCCTGTGCTTGGTCTGCTACTGTCACTCCTGTCAGAAATCATTACAGTCTAAGAAGTCATGTTTGTGTAAAACTGTAAAGACCATGATTTCTTCACTGTGACAAGCTATGCCACAGAATGAGCACAAATCAAGTTACCTGTATACCTGTGTAGCAACACCATAATGACTGTAGTAAGTAGTACCTTTGTATTAAATAAATTAATTGTGGTGTAAAGGTCCCCAAAAGCTCCTCCAACACCCCAGACACTTACCCTGCCAGTCCGCCGAAGATGTCCTTGACGTAGGCGTAGTCTCCGCCAGACTTGGGTATGGTGACGCCCAACTCTGCGTAACACAGCGCCCCGATGGCTGTGATGATGCCCGTGATGATCCACACGATGAGCGCCAGACCCACCGAGCTGGCGTTCTCCATCACCCCCTTGGGGCTCACAAAGATCCCCGACCCAATGATGTTACCTGAGGCACAGAGGAGGGGAGAGGTGACCGTTATTACTGTAACACAACTCAATCAGTGTAATCAATGTAACTCATCAGAGAGAGACAGTGGAGCACCATCAGACCCAGGGGAGGAGACAGCTTTGCTGCCGATTAAACTTTTCAAACATTTCCAAAAACAGAAAGCAGGGAGTTGAAGTTACAGTGAAATGAGGTGAGATGAGGAAAAGATGAGGGTAGGGGCAGGGAGGATGCTGAAAGAGAGTTAGTGATACCAAAAGGGGGCAGGAGAGAGAGGGAGAGAGAGAGAGAGAGAGAGACAAAGAGGGAAGAATGTAGTTTTAACAGTAATATGCCCGCCATGCCAGCAGACAGACTGGAAGCGCAATGCGCTGACTTAGCACTGAGTATGAGGAGACAGTGAGAGAGAGAGAGAGAGAGAGAGAGAGAGAGAGAGAGAGAGAGAGAGAGAGAGAGAGGGGTTACTGAGTGCAAAGAGGGATGAGAGGAGGGAGGGAGGGAGGCAGTGGGGGGTGGGGGGTGAGGGGTTGGGGGCCCTACATCTGAACAATGCCCTGACACCCTCCATAACCATCAGGCTGTCAGGCGGTTTACAGAGGAGCCAGGGAGGGCGAGGTACAGGGCTATAGCAGGTTGGACATGAAAGAGACCGCTGGCATGTAAGACCTTATTCAGATGACATGCTCACTCACTTGCACCTATAGGAGATCTGACAAAGCAGTGGGGTCAGAGGTCAAAAGTTACCAATGAGATTCAGCTGACAAATTACATGGAAACAGAGCGTGAATAAGGAGACAGGGTCAAAGATTGCATGTTTGGAGGGGGGCTGATTGAGGGGATTTGTTTTCAGTACAAAAGTCAAAGGTATAGATCTGCTTTGGATTTGAGCGTTATAATGGTTTGGCTCTCTGTGAGTCTCTGTGTGTGTAAGAATTATGGACATGAAACTGCACATTCATGCACACACATGCATCCTCTGGCACACATGCATCCTCTGGCACACATGTTCTCTTACACTGCAACATTCCTTAGGAGATTACATATAGTATGTGCACTAACTAGAAGCAATGTCTCAAAGCTGACTGCACCAAAAAGTGGTCGTTCATTTCAAACAATTTAGACAGAAAGGTTGCAATATTTACATGTGTGTATAACCGTTGTATGGTATATCCTAGATTGTAGTTGGTATGTATTAAAAGCACATAAGATGCAAACCCTTAAGCCAACCACAATCCTTAAAATGTTCCATATGCATCAAGTATGCAGTGGTGGACTTATGTAACTTTGTGGGGGAAAGGTAAAGACAGAAAATATAGATAGATAGTGACTAAATAGATAGTGACTAGCTATATGGTGACTAAACCATGTGACAACATTGAAATACTACATGTATAGTGTAGTGGTATTTATTAACCTGTCAGAATGTCAGCCGCAGTCTTGTGTGTGACTATATCCAATTGAGTAGGACTGATGGTTCTGAGATTTAAGCTCTGCTGTTACTGGTGAGACCAGTGAAAGAGACTGGTTTAGACTGGTCTATTCCTTATGTTGGGAAACCCTATCCTGCATGTGTGTGTGTGTGTGTGTGTGTGTGTGTGTGTGTGTGTGTGTGTGTGTGTGTATCTGTGTCTGTGCATTTATGTGTGTGTGTGTGTGTGTGTGTGTGTGTGTGTGTGTGTGTGTGTGTGTGTGTGTGTGTGTGTGTGTGTGTGTGAAAGAGAGGGATGCTGACTCATGTGGAACACACAAACACAGACACAGGTTTCCTGTTCTGACTGTCCTCCTCCTTCCCCTTGTGTGAACTGTTTCAGAGGTGAACATCCCTGACACGCTGTCTCAGTACTGGAGCGCTC